>NC_071103.1:36982500-37282500 GCF_024256425.1 Clarias gariepinus
TACTTTCTTGCATTGGAATAATTCTTGTTTTGGATGAAAAAAATAGATAAAAAAAATAAAAAAAGGTTAGCATGTCTGCATTTTTAGCCTGCAGTCTATATATATATATATATATATATAGATATATAGATATATATATATATATATATATATATATATATATATATATATATATATATAGATATTTTTTTTTTTTTTTTTTAAGGAAAAATCCAGATGATGTTTAATTAATTAAAAAAATGGAAGCTATGGCAAACGAAACCTGCAAAGTGAACGTATAAATGAAGTGGATCTTTAAGTACAGAACCACTACAAGTAATTACTGTACAGTGTCAGATCAGCATGCTTTTGCAAATATAGGACAACATTAAAGCATGTTTATTATGATTTGTTCTGTGTGCTTCCTCTGATTGTCTATTAAAAAAAAAAAGGTGAGAGACATGAAAGAGGGGTTGTGGAGTGAGTACTGTACCTGCTGGACCAGATGAGTGTCTAAAAGGTAATATGTCAGAAAAAAAGCCATATTAAAGACAGACCCATCACATCAAATCAGTTGCATTAAGTTGTAAGTTGTTTGAGTGTGTTATTTACATTTTTTACATTTCTGGTACAGTGTCATGTCTGGTTGCTGAGATATGGTCAGTGTTTTTGATGAGGAGGGCCCCAGAAAAATGTATCTAAATCCTGTTGTTAGAATATTTAAATTAATTATAATTTTCAATTGAAACTTTCTTGATTTCCAGGACATCTTGGACTTTCTTGACAGTCCAAGATCAGGATCATGATCCTTGGCTTCATTTATGTCATTGTCCAATTCCTCCAACACCCCTCCCCCCCCCCCCCCCCCCCCCCCCCCCCCCCCCCCCGGGCTTCGCCAGATTGACCCATAAATCAAACTCATAATCTCCAGATGTTGTGGAGCCTAGTCGGAATTACTCCTTTTTATACTTTGTGCATACAAAAAGAAAAAAAAAAAAAGATATTTAACCAACTCACTACCAGAACAATACCCACAATCCAGTTCAAGTACAAAAACCTCTCAGCCGCTCTAAGCATACACACTACAGTAACCTTGTTTACTGAGAAACTGTCTCCCTGACTATTAGATCTGGCATCAGCAGTCATTTTAAGCAGGACCAGTTTAAGGATTTGTTTAGCACATGGAGGTTTAATACATTTATATATTATTCTGTCCACACAAACACACACACACACACACACAAAAACAATCACTTTGTCGAATGAAAAGCCCCAGGGGTTTCTATTACCTCAATATGTTGGACAGCTTTTCCGGCCCAGAGGGACGACATAAAGTACGGGGCTCGGATTGATACAGTCTGAGCTCCCAAATGCCCGAGGTCTACATTCAGCACTCATCTACAATCTTATAACTACATGGTACAGTACTACTACAGTATTTTCTTTCATACATGAAGAAATTTGAAGGATAGAATTGTTTATTAGTTCAGAAGTAAAGACTTGCGTCAAATCATACCTTCTATGTGTGTAAAACATGGTAGTTCTGCACTGTAAGCTGACTAAGGATGATTTCATTTGGTACACTCGCTTCAGGGCTTGCCCCAGTCTTATTTCTACTTAGCCTGATTTTTAAGACTGTATTGTGTTAAACCAAGGCATGTTATACTCGTGTAATGCTTTCATCATCAGCTAGAGTATAAACGGATAAAATTGTGTGCTTTGAGCTTTTTTGGCAGCGTTTTTATTTCTTTTTTTTTTTTTTCCCAGTAACCCTTTTTCTTCTAATTTATTCATTGCAAATTCTTACCCTGTAGCTAGTTCTTCTCCATTACACAACAGTTACCATCTTCAGGGAAGCCTCTGCACCTTATATAGCTTATGTACATAATATTATTCATCGGAAAATATATTCAGAATGTTTTTTACCAATATGATTATTGACATTTAATGAATGTTTCTATATTTAACATAGCTTTTAACAGTAGACATAGATATAGATTTAGATCTCTATTGAACAGGCCAGGACGGCATGGTGGAGTAAGGTTTAATGCTTTGGCCTCGCATCTCCAGGGTCTACAGTATGGTTCGAGTCCCTCCTCAGGTCTGTGTGCGTGCAGTTTGAGTGTTTTCTTTGTGCTTTGGTGGGTTTCCTCCAACAATCCAAGTTGCCCATAGTGTGTGAAAGAGTGTGTGTAGGGATAAAATAGGCTTTAGGCTTTCCATGACCCTGTACTGGATACGCAGTATAGAGAATAAATGAATAAACAAGCCAAAGGTTACACTGATGTGCCGAGCTTAAAACCTGTGACCTTCTGATCAGTAGTCCAACATCTTTAACCACTGAGTTACTCTGTCTTTCCGCCTCTACGTCTGTATAATGTAACAATTCGTAACCAACATATTCAGTATAGGATTAGCATCATCCAGTACTGTATGTGATTCATTGCTTCACTCTATGTTTTTTTTTTTCCCTACAATTCCTGAGGCTCTTGTTTGTCGGTGTGTACTTCACAGAGACGACTACTCGAGCCAAATTCTTTTGTCTTATTCTGTCCCTGCTCTCTACTCATATGAGACCTGGCATTTGTGTCCCATCTGCAGCTGTGCCATCTCAGCCGTCACACAGCTCTCTAGAAGAGGAATCCGACGGGACTGCTCATATGTCACAGTTATTTGGTGTAAATATTGACTCGTTATTGACCTTATGCATTTGCAGTTGAAGTCCATGAGGACAGCAGGCATGTTTGTCAGAATGAGAAAGAAGACCTCGCTTTGAGGAAGAAAAATAAATAAATAAATAAAGAGCTTAGGCTGTGTTTTTCCTCCTGGCCATCTCACTAAAAATAAAATTCATATATACCGTACACATGTGTATTTTGTTTCATATCAGTGATGTGTTTATAAAATCATGTACTCTATCTTTAAATGAAGACACCATCATTTTACCGACTCCCATCCATCTTACAGCAATACAGGTTAAATTCCATAATAATTACTAATATTACTACATTATGTCTATAATTTGATGTAAATATGTAAAATATAATTTATATCAATAAACACTAAATGTTAAACCTTTGTAGCATCAGCACATTTTCCTGCACTGGCAAGTAAACAGTCTACCCAATGCAGTTGGGACTGGTACTGCATCCAATGGCTGAGGTTTGGGGCACTGGGTGGGAATTGAATTTCCACATGGCAGTCAAGAAACCACTGAGTCACCAATGCCCATCACATAGCTCCATGATTGGCTGTAGAGCCGAGACTTATGTAAGAGCGCTAACTGCCTCCCATCCCACGTCTCAGAGAGAGCTCGGCCAATCAGCTCTCTCCGGGCCTCCGGCTGGGGGAGGCTACAACATCACTCGGAAATAGAACTATTGTTTTCCAGATGATAGGGCGAGCACCTTTCTCTCTCGGGGGCCAGTAATTTGCATTTATGTCCCACAGCTATCAAATTTGACTACTTACCAACATGGAAGAAAAAAAATATCACTTATATGACAGAGAATCCCAGTCGAGATGCACATCTTGATCTTCAGTAGATTTTTAGGAAACAAAAACAATGCAATTTGTATCAATAGTGCATGAACTGCTTTTGGACTTTTATTATGTATTTTTTATTTTTTTTTAATGAAAAATGATTTCCAGTTCTTTTCCCTGTAAAGCAGAATGTGTGAAAATCTTGTTTGTCACAATCGCATATGTAATGAATAGAGATTAGGTTGAAACACACTGCAATATCCTTTGAAAGCAGGTACCAGACTAAACAGAGAAATGCTGCATTAAATTACCAAGCATTCCAGATACTTTTCTAATGTCTTCGTCTCTAGCTCAAGAAACAACGCTGGGGAAAAAAAACAAGCTCTAAAGTCCCTTCAGCTGGTGTAAGTAACTGTACTCCACCAACCCTGACCCTCGAGGCTTGCACCAAAAGTTTGAGCAGCGTAATCTCCTTCTGATGATACCGCAATGATAATCATGGTCCCAACGTCTACTCCATCGTGGAATCCATTAGCAGCAGCGTAAGGGCTAATTACAGCGGCGCCGGGTTCGGGTGATGACTGTGGCATTACTTAGCTCTCTCTTCGGGCCGCACATCATCAAGAAGCTCGGTGGTGTTATAACAGCTGGTGTTTAGCCGGGGTTGTGCAAAAGGACACCTGTGTGAGTTAGTGTTTTTTTGTGTGTGGGTCAAGTGCAAAGTGGATCGTGTCAGACTAAGTGGAGGTCAGAGCCCATTTCCTGGTTGTTCGGCTCTTTATCCGTAAAGCTCTGGCTCCTTCTATTCCCGCCGCTGTAATAAAAGACATCAGCTTGCTTATCCACAAGAGATATTACTGCACGATGCCAGCAGTTTAAAGATACAATCGGTCCTTTTGAAAGCACTGGGAGAAATCTCACAGGCATGTGGGCACAATAAAAACTTCCTGTTTCTTGATCTGAATTTTACAGCATAAGGAGTTTGTTCTAAAAAAAATAATAATTATATATATAGTCAGCATGAGAATGCCCTTACCAAATGCTGTCAGCATGCAGCCTGTGTATATGTGTAACACCCAGCTTGAGCCTCCTTGGGCCAATAGCTTGACCCCCGTTGACCCTGCTCTTTGCTGAAGGATTTATATGAACTGGATCCTGTTTTCAGCCACAGCCACATGTGTGACCTAAATTGTTCAGTTAATCCCTTTGTTTCTGAGATCTGTAAATACCTCTTGTGCTGGAAGTGTCATCTGGCTACATGCTTAACCCCCCCCCCCAACACACACATGGATTTTAGATAGAGATGTGTGTAAGGTTTTATGGGATTTTCAGACTCATGTTCTGTCTATGCAGATTTTTTTAAACCGATTTTTTTTTTATGTGCTTAACATTTTTCAAAAAATATGAAAACGCAAAAGTGCCTGGCCAGCTTTGTTTTGTAGTGGTTAGCACTGTTGCAATCGCACCTCCAGGGTCAGGGTGCGATTTCCTCCTGAGGTCTGTGTGCATGAAGTTTGCATGTTCTCCCCACCGTGGTTGGTGTGTTTCCTCCGGATACTCTGGTTTCCTTCCACATGCAGTTCCAACGACATGCAGGATGGGCTAAATAGTGTTTTCAATTTGCTCAAGTGAGTGTGTGTTTGTGTGCCCTGTGAAGCATTGGCACCCTCTCCAGGGAGAACCCTGCCTAGTGCCCTGAGTCCCCTGGGAAAGTTACAGAGGCGAAAGTGTATTATGAATAGTTCTGTCACAGTAGCCTAAATGATGTCAAAGAGATCAAAATAAACTGGACCACCAAATGCTACGTAGCATCATGCCCTGTTGACCAACAAATCATCAAATAAAAAAGCAACAAAATAGACAATCTGTTTACTGAATCCCCTCCAAAGCCAATAAATCCAAATCCACCAAAAATTATGGCCAAAACATTCAGTATCCACTAAGGGTGCTTTCATGCTAGGCATGATACAGCTTCATACCGTACCTGGGTACACTTGTTTCCATTTCCCATTCCACTCGGCAGCTTTCACATTATTATTATTATTATTATTATTATTATTATTCTGTACCCCAGTACACTTTGGTGTTTACATCTCCAGTACATTAGGTGGCAGTAGGCACCTAGCTGGTTTCCCAATTTGCCAATAAACAAAAAGATGAAAAAGTAGAGTACAAGTATTTCAACATTCGCAGCATGCCTAATATTAGTGAGAGGGACTGTGTACAACATCCAGAAAACAATATCTAGGGCGTAAAGCTACATCTCAAGATCAATAAGAAGTTTTAGGTCACACTGGGAGAAGCTGAGGATGGTTCACAGAACACAGAAACCAGAAAAAAACAAGTGAGTCTCAAACTGCTGTATTCACACACCAGAGGCCCCTTAATTGTTGTCTCAAAGCACCGACCCTAAAAAAAAGAAGGATTCAGAAGATACACAGAGGAAAAGAGCAGAGATTAACCACTAGGTCTGGGCACAGAGCGTAAGACATAACATGTTATGACCCTGAGTGTCTTGTAGCTGGATTTATGAAGTAGTGATAGCACAAGTCGACCACAAAAGTTTCGAACCATAAAGATATAATCCACTATATTGACAAAAGTATTGTCCAAACCTGTTAGTTATTCAATCCAGGTGTTTCAATCATGTCCATTATCGCCAGTGAAGGGCAAACTTGGGTTATGCCAATGCTATGCTTCCAATTTTGTGGCAACAGTTTGTGAAAGAACTTTTTCATTCCAACATGACTGTGCCCCAGCACCAAGCACTATAAAGAAGTGGGTTAATGAATTTGATGTGGAAGAACTTGACTGACCCACACAGAGCCCTGACCTTAACCCCCATTGAGCACCTTTGGGATGAACTGTAATGGAGATTACGAGCCAGAGCTTCTCATCCATGACTGACCTCATAAATACTCTACATGGACATGGAGTATGGACACGAATTTCCAAAGAAACACTCCAAAATCTTTTGAACAGCCTTCCAAGAAGAGTGGAAGCTGTTATAGCTGCAAAAGGGAGACCGACTCCATATTGAAGTCTATATGTTTGTCCATATAATGTAAATTACTTTAGGCACAAAACTAACTAACTAACTCAAACTATACTGGATAAAGTATACCACCTTGTATTGTCATGAAGGGTAGTGGTGGCCCAGTGGTCAAGGATCATAATGGATTTTATTACGTTAGTTCATTCATTCATTCACCCTGGACATTACCATTTCCTTTTTACCATTTATTCTAACTTCATTCCACAAAAATGACATAAATCCATACCTACTTTGTACAGCTGTTTTCTTTTTGTTCTATATTTCATCAGAATACACCCTGGATGAGACACAGATCCACCTCATGAACACACACTTCCACGTAAACACTCACACATTGCTGAAGGTTTGCATCATTTATTTTCATCAATCCTAATCCACTCGAAATGGGATAAAACCAGAGAATCCTAAGACACAAGAAGAACATGTCAAACTCCGTAAAGACAGTAAACCAGGCTCAGCGTTGAACTAGGGACCTTGAAGCTGCAGAATCAAAATGCAATGTAATTATGAGCTAAAATCCCAGAACCGCCAGAGAACCACTGCTGGGTTCAGAAGGATCAAAAGGCTCAGGACATAAATTGCTTTGGATAAATGTGGCTGTGTAACAAATATGTATAAATCATCCAGGTAAAATAGCACTGCATTTAACAGAATTTTTCATTTTGAAGTCTTTACCAGAAGCATTTTATCTGAAATGCTCAGTGATACATTGTTCTTGATGTTTCATTTAGGCATTTTTAAATGAAAACAGTCCAAGTGGAGGGAAGAGAGCATAGATCTCACTCTTGTCTGCAACACAATGATGAATGAAATACACTACGCGAGGTATAAAAACATGGTGTCCTTTATTATAGGAAATTAATTAAAAAACCTCATTAACATTACCATTTCAAATTAAATTTTATTCGTATAGCCTTTTTAAGGAAGGAACCTTTTCCCAAAGCAACTTTAGAGAAATACAAATTTCTCATACTGTATAAATTTAAATCACAAAAGGAGGTAACTTAAATTTAATTTCTCCCTAATGAGCAAGCCAGATGCAACAGCTGCAAGGGAAACACTCCCTGAGACAACATGAAGGAAAAACTCTTAGAGAGGAATCATATTCTATATGGAACCCAAACTCATTTGAGTAATATTGGATAGTAAAAAAAAAAAAAAAAAAAAAACTAATCCCATCTGTAATTGATGTATGGTCAAAAGAGCATTTGTATTGTAACAGCAACTGTGTTTTTCAGTTAACATGCTGTCCACTTTGTTGTGGTTACTAACTTTCCACTGATGGAGAAAATCAGAAAAGTTATAAGCCATCAGCAAAACTATTAGTATCAATGCAGTCTAAAGAAATCCACAAGTCCGTATACAGTCATCCAGAGCAGCGATTAGTGGTCTTTATTTAATAAGAACGAACAGGTCTGGAGGGGAGAGAGGATCAGGATCAATGGTATCTCAGGAGCACCATGTCTACATTGATCGAGAGAGAGAGAGAATAGCAAGGTATACGTTCTGTTATGTCATTGATAAGGTTGATGTATATTTTCTGCAGAGAGAAAGCAGAGACTCCGGCAGGACTAGCTATGACAGCATGACTGAAAGGGAAAGGGAGAGACAGAATGTAAGCGCTCTAGGGGAAATAAAAAGCAGCCAGGTACTTCACTGTCACTTGTTGGAAAACTGTTCCATAAATGTGGGGCTTCATAAAGGAAAGGTAGTAGGTACTAACAACTAGCCTTCCCCTTTTTTTTCATATCAGTGTGGTGGATCACAAAAAACAGCACTTTAGCAGTTCAGGTAATGTGGCATAACATCCGTTCAATAGCAGTACTTTATAACAGATTGTTAATTATATTTTTACATTGCATTTCATGGGGCGGAGCGTCCATGAAACAAGTTCATTCCTGTTATCACAGTCTTAACAATTCCTAACAGGAAACTGTCATTACCTCACCAGCTTTTGTTTGTTTGTTTGTTTGTTTGTTTGTTTGTTTGTTTTTTTCTCAGTCCTGAAGTTTAAGGATAAAACAGAGCAACCAATAAGTGCAGGCTGCTTTGTCCTGAAAACTCCTCATGTTGGAAAACCTATTCCTTCGATAAATGTTTTGCATGGAGTTTGCTTCTTCTCCCCGTGCTTGTTCCCAAATTCCCATTCCCAAATTGCCCTGTGATGGTGTACCGCACCTCATGCCCGAAGTCTCCTGGGATAGGCTCCAAGCCCCCCTGTGACTCTGTATATAGGATAAAGCGGTAAAGATGAGTGAGTCAGTGAGCATGAATGCGAGCTTCAAAACTACAAGGAGTCAAGAAGGTGCTGTTTTGAAAACCTGATTAACATTTGGAGAATTCAAAAGCTCTGCATTGTCAAAAGCGTTAGTAAAATGTCACGTCATATATCTCTGACTTTGTACTTTATAAAAGAATCACAGAGTCCTTTCTCTCCATCACAGCAGCGTTGGAGCCAGCCGCTTCATTCCTGACGGAGAATCCCTCTGAGGTGCTAGTGGACTTCGTTTGATGTCAGCCTGACAGTAGGGGAAGTGACACGTGCAGAGATTGTGACACACTTCTGTCAAACACACTCTCCGTCTCAAAATGAGAACAGGAGACATGTGAGACACCGGCCCATACACGAACTGTCAAAGATGGAGTATGTTGAGTAGAGAAGGATCCTAAATTTATCACTCATCATATGATGTCAGAGCGTGCAGTCACAGCATGGCAGGAGCGAATGGCATTTTTTTTTTTTTTTAGCATTACCAGCTCCAGCGTTGTGTTCATCACATTGTTCTTTTGCTCCCTCTGAGCTTTACACCTCAAGCCAGACAGGTTATCTGTCTCCTACTGAGAAAGACATGAGAAGGCAGGGCTTTTAATCGAAACCTTTCAGACATCTTAGCACATGGCCTACTTTCCTAGCACTGCGCTAACCTGTTAATGGCTGCCATGAAGATCAGGAAGCTGGGGAGGGTTCTGGGCAACGAGTAATAATGGGAGAGGGTGATTCACAAGTGCAACGGAAAGAGTGGTGGTATTCTAGGGCATTTTTTTCTCGTGGAACTTTGGGCAGCAATAACAAAAGGTCAGTAAAACGTTCAGTGAAGTGGAGTATTTCTTTTTTAGTCTAGGAATCTAAAGCTTGAGAAACTGGTGTTTAGAACCTAGGAGTTATCCAAACAAACACGGCAAGTAAAGTGATTTACCCAGGGACAGTGAGTGGGATTAGGCAATGGACAGAAACTGAAGGAAGGGGGAGTGGCATCTCATCCATTGTTTGCCTTGTGTCATTTTCATTTACTACTTGTTTCTGTAGAGAAGTGGCTCCTAAAAAGAAATTAATCTGTCTACACAATCCCTCAAAGCCTGAAAGGGAGCATACATAAAAATCCTGGATCTGTATTCCCTAAACAATATGATATAACAACTAGTTACATAGCATTGGTACAGTAGTATAACTACACTAGAGATGATTTAGAAGGATGTGTCCTCACTGCTCCAGGGTCGAGGGTTCGATTCCTGCCAGGATTCTCTGTTTGTGGAGTATACATGTTCTCCTCATGCTTTGGGTTTGCTCTGATTACTCCAGTTTCCCCCATAGTCCAGGCATTTCCAATTTGTGAGTGTGTGCATGCTTGTGGCCTGCAATGTATTGGCACCAGGATGTACCCCGCCTAGTACCCCAAGTCCCCTGGGATAGGCTCCCCTCCCATGATCCTCTACAGGATAAGCGATATAGGAAATGAGTGAGAGTGAGAGAAGGATGTGCGTAGCTGGATGGTTTCTTTCGGAGTTTCTTTCCGAGACAAATACCACACCATTTTACATAAGAAAGCTGAGCATCTGCAGTTTTTTTGGTATCTGTTCAGGGTTCTGGAACTAATCCCCCATGGATACAGAGGCATTACTGTATAGCAAGCTCAAACGCTCATGTTGATGGAAAAAAAAAAAAGAACTATAATTTTAGGATCAGTTGGATCCTGAATGGGTCGTTGCCTGTTTTTGATGATACAGTGTGCCCCACATGACGTCCATCCAAGCTGTGGTGTAAATATAGCCTGAGCGGAATGTGAATGTGGGGGTTCTCAGGCTGAAAGAACCACAGAGAGCAGTGAGAGAGGCCATGGGAAGGAGAAAGGATGATCGGTAAGACTCAAGCACATGCTGTGTGAGTACTGTATGTGTGCATGTATGTGTGTGTGTGTGTGTGAGAGAGAGAGAGAGTGAGAGAGGTTGAAATATTGATTTTTAATAAAAGAAAAAAGCCAAGGTGTGACTCACAAAGAAGCCGTTTTCCTGTAGTGAAAAGGAAGATCACGATGTTGGTTATAAAATCTAAGAAAGCGGAGAGTCAGCTCTACAATTTCTATTTTATTTTTTTCTTTCAGAATGCTAACAATGTCATGGCTTGTTTTTCTTTGGAGTTTGGAGAACTCTTTTAAAACCTGCTGCTGCTTCACTAACAGCACTGATGGCTGATCAGAGCAAACGAATACTACTATACATCTATATTCTGCAGGTGGGCAGGTAGGGTTACGGTGGTTAAGGTGTTGGACTGCAGACCAGCCTTTAGAAACTATATTCTCTATATATTAACAGTCAATATATTAAATTATTAATAAGTGTTGGTGAATTAAAAACATTTTATAAAGTTAATATTTCTCGTTGCTACACTACTGTAACTACAGTAATACTAACTAATAATTAACAGAAAAAATATATTCACATAATTCACAAATGTTCATCTTAATTTAAATAATTTTATATTTCACATTATATAATATATTGTATATAAACATATATATTGAATATATCTATTTCTTTATCATTTTTTCACAATGTGCTTATATGCATATTGATTATAATTAATTAGGCATTATTTAGAGAAACCGCCAAGTGTGTACTGTATAATTCTTAAAAATGCATAATGTTTCAATAATGTTTTAACTGAACAATTATAAGTATAAATATAATGTTTTTTATCTTTATTGCAATATCCATACATGGTCCATTCATATATTGCCATATATTAATGAATATAAGCAGTAGTTTCTTATAAATTGAAATGTATTAATTAATATATTGCATTTTATTTTACAATATATTGGGGTTTTTTTTTAAGTAAGGGAGGAGGTCCCTAGTTTGAGCCCGACGCCGACGGGTTGCCACTGTTGGACCCTTGAGCCAGGCCCTTCAGCCCCAAGTGCTTAGATACAATCGGGCATCGAGCTGGCAACCCGACCCTGCAAATATCTGTCATACAGTAGAAATGCCGGATGTATATACAGTATATTGCCCGATTTGCCAGAACGGAACCATCCATCCTGTTATAAAGAGATTTTACGTTTCGCCATATACGCTGAGTTCTCATTATATCCATCAAACTATTACGCATGTACACAATTACACTATTACACAAGCAACACAACCTATGATCTCTGCTTCATATGAAGACACAATATTTATAGTTGTGAGATCAGTCCTTTAATTGAATTTCTGCATTGATTTTTCAGATGTTGAATCGTTTGTTTACATTATGTCTGTTTTTTTTTTTTTTTAAATCATTGATGGAGAAAGTGATCTACTTCACATTTTATGTGCACTTTCTCAACCAGTGCTGATGATTAAATCAACTCAACAAGTGTAATGATGTGACATGACTGTCTGAGCTAAAAGGAAATCTCAGGCTCACTTCTTTACAACATTCAGTAAACTTTAATTAATGATCAGTGGTGTTATTGGTCTCAGTTCGACGTAAGTAAAAACAGTGAAGCCATTTGTTAACATCAAGTACATCAATACACAGTTTGTTGAAAGAGAGAGAGATGGTGAGAGAGAGGTGTTAGCCCTGCTAACACATTTAAACTAGCCAGCCCTGTTTAATCGAACCCGCTCACTTTTTCATTACTTGTGCATCCGTTTATCGATCAGACCTCAGACTTTCCTTCTTTATTGCATCTTGATGAATGTGCTGTAACTGAGAGGCAAAAACACAATCTGACCAGAAAGCTGAGCAACTGTAAAAAGACTCGGTATACATCCTGGTCCTGGTATTGAATCTATGGATTGTCATGCTACCGTCTACATTTTCATTCCTACAACAGCGTCAATAAAAAGACATAACCCCCGACTTTCCAATGGCACGAACTCCACGGCTCTGAGCCACAGCGTGTTGTTTTCCAACGGTGCATGAGAAGAATAAATGGTGCTTGTAATCACGACAGTGTGTGCGCGTGTAGACGCGCCAGGAGAGATAAGATACAAAACCAGAGGAGGTAACTAGCAGGATGGGAAGCACCAATCATCCGTCTAGCCGAACCCCCTACCAGCCTCCCCCACAGGGCCGATGATGATGTTGGTTTAAACATGCTGGGTAATGGGATTGCTGGAGTATGGAGGAGGGAAAGAAAATCTTATTTCCAGCCAAGCCAAGCTATTCTATCTGTTCCGCTAATGGGGGAAGGGATGTGTGCATCCGTGTTCCACCTCCACCATTTTTCATCAGTGAAGATAAAGCACTTGTTAAAAATCCACCACAAATTTGAATTTTGTCCTGCCAGCTTGTTCTTTTTCTATTTTTTTTTTTTTGGTAAATGTCTTTTTTAACATCTTTTCCCAGTTTGAAATGAACATTGATCTCATTTGGAAGTTGGTCAGAAATCAGAGCTTGCACAGTGTCTTGCAAAAATATTCCTACCCCTTGAACACTGAACGATGAGTCGTGAAACTGCAAACGATACTTGTTATGGCTTTCTTTCAACACAATCATTTACAGTGATGATATAGTCAAATACAGGGAAATCTTGGAAGAAAACCTCTTGGAGTCTGCAAAAGACTTGAGACTGGGGCGGAGGTTCAACTTCCAGCAGGACAACGACCATAAACATAAAGCCAGGACAACAATGGAATGGTTTAAAACAAAACATATCCATGTGTTAGAATGGCCCAGTCAAAGTCCAGATCTAAATCCAATCGAGAATCTGTGGCAAGATCTGAAAACTGCTGTTCACAAACACTGTCCATCTAATCTGACTGAGCTGGAGCTGTTTTGCAAAGAAGAATGGGCGAGGATTTCAGTCTCTAGATGTGCAAAGCTGGTAGAGACATACAGTACCCTAAAAGACTGGCAGCTGTAATTGCAGCAAAAGGTGGTTCTACAAAGTATTGACTCAGGGGGCTGAATAATATTGTAAAAAATGTTTGGAATCATGTATGATTTTCGTTTCACTTCTCACGTGTACACCACTTCTCACGTGTACACCACTTTGTCTTGGTCTTTCACGTGGAATTCCAATGAAATTTATCCATGTTTGTGGCTGTAATGTGACAAAATGTGGAAAAGTTCAAGGGGGCCGAATACTTTTGCAAGCCACTGTAAATGCCACATTGGCATGTGGACAGATTCTCCCACCTGAGCTGTGGCTCAGATTGATGCTTTCCTTGCCCAGCCTGTCAGTTTAGGTGGACGGCCATGTCTTGTAGGTTTGCAGTCGTGCCATACTCTTTTTATTTCCAGATGAGGAATTGAACATGGCTCCCTGAGATATTTAATTTTGGGGATATTTTTTATAACTTAACCCTGCTTTAAACTTCGCCACAACTTTATTCGTTGTTTTACACTGTTTGTTTACTGATGTTCTCCAACAAACCTCTGAGGTCTTCATAGAACAGCTGTATTTCTACTGAGATTAAGGACGTTTTCGGGGCGTTCACTGGGAACGATTGTTCCGTTTCGTTCCCGAGCAAGATTTCTTCTAACATTCCTATAAGAGAGGTGCTTGTGATCTTTTTTGCCTTACCTTGTTGAGTGTAGCTTTTCAAGCTAAGCTGATGTGCTAAAAATATTGAACCTGAAACCTCACCATGCACCAATGTTTTTTGTGTTTAACATGTTTAACATGTACTGTTTTGTACGGAGTCAAACAGTAACTATGTCACTTCTTCTTCTGAGCACGAGCGCGTACTTATGTCCCACCTTCCGTGCTCAGGAATGCATGAATCGTTTCCGAGACCGCGTCTGCAATCGGTCCAGGGATTCGTTCCTGAGCTTGGAACGATTGCATGCTCACAGACAAAAATCAACTGGTCCCGGGGCCAAGTGTGCTCGGAAACGGATCCCGAACCCCAGTAAGAAGACACCCTAAATTACACTCTGGTGGACCCTAATATACTAATTACATGACTTCTGAACTGTTTCGCTGGATTTTACTTCAAAGTAAAGAGGACTGAATAGTAAAGAGGTCATGCAGGTCATACTTTTCAGATTTTTATTTGTAAAAAAAAAACTACTCCACAATTACAGTATGGTACCACTTTGTGCTGGTCTGACAAATAAAATCCCAATAAAATACCTTTACGTTTGTGGTTGGTTCGTGACAAAATGTGGAAAATACATGCTGCATTTTAACATTATGCAATGGAAAACATTCACTATACCTAACTAAGTATTTTACACTTTTGTTTTACTCTTTTAAAATGACACATACTGTACAGTGGGCGTGTCCTGCAGCAAGACAGCAACACAAACAGCAAAAAAAAGAAACAAAAACTAATATAAAAGGAAATTGTCAACCCTTAGCCATGACCCTATCTGTCTCCAGAGCTGATCTGAAGAAGGCAGTGTGTCGCAGGGTTGTGACCCAGGGCTCAGGAAGAATGGACAGATTTGCCAAGCAATCTGTCAGATTTAGAAGAGACACTTCAGGAAAAAAAATTGAGGGCTTAGAAGATATACAAGAGGTTAGAGACAGTTATAAAGACAAAATGTGGGCGAGAAAAGTTCTAAGAAAGTATTTATATCACACAGACGAGGGGGTGCAAACTTTTGCACACCAAGGACCCGGAATGCATTTCTGTTTGCTTATCTTTTATGTGTATGTGTATATTTATTGTGTATTGTTGTTGTGTACATCTTTTTACATAAACAGGCTTTTAATTACATGTATTTGTTGAGAAAAAAAGGAGTATTAATTAATTAATTAATTAATTAAGTAAGTAATTTAGTAATTAATTACATTTTGCAAATACAGTTTTACAAATATAATCAACAACAACTGGTGTGATAAAGCAATTTTGCTATTTTCCAGTAACAGCATGCTCTGAAAATAAATTATTACTTTTATATGGAGGTAATTTGTAAACATGCTAAATATGTTTTTCTTTTGTTTTCATTTATAAATCTTCCCGTATACAGGATCGTACAAGGTCTCAATCCACACACACACAACACACACCATGGGCAATTTGGGAACGCCAGTTAACCTAATGTGCCTGTCTTTGGACTGTGGGAGGAAACCGGAGTACCCGGAGGAAACCCACCAAGCACGGGGAGAACGTGCAATCTCCACGGACACAGACTCCGAGGCGGGAATCGAACCCCAACCCTGGAGGAGGAAGGCGACAGTGCTAACCAGTAAGCTATCATAGGGCCTAAATATCCATTTATTAAAGAATAACCTCATAATTTGATGATATTTCAATATTGTAATTGTCTCATTACTCTACGAGTCCTGGAATATGGGCGAGAATATATCAGGCAAAAAAACCTTCATAGATGAGATAACCTGGTGAGATTCAGTACATTGGGGTCGTCAGCTGACTTCATTTTATTGCCACATAATTATAGACTATTGCCAGAGTCTAGACCTGAGCAACTGAAGTAACCTCAGATCATAACACTGTCTATGCATGATGGGAGCATCGCTTCATGCGCTTCCCTTCTGACCCTGACACGCCCATCGCTCTGGAATAGGCTCAATCTGGACTCATCAGGTCACATGACCTTTTTCCATCGCCCCAAAGTCCTATCTTTACGCCTACACTATCTTGATCTAAATTGTTACTATAGACACAAGAACGTATTCGAGCAGGTGCCTTAATATACGCAAACCTGGGATATGCATAACAGCCGGAAATAATGTCAGAGTTTATGTTAATGAAAATTAACATCAATCAACAGCCAAGAACTCGATATCGCTGTTGTATGATATAAATAATTTGAACTCATCCGTTTTTTCCTTTGGCTATTTTTATTATCACACACAATCACTCTGGGTTTTGTTTCTGCTGCATTTTCTTATTATTCTTATTTCTCTTCCCATGTGAAAAAGCCACAGAGGGTTTTTCCTTGTCTGGCCCAAATAAGATATCTGGGTCTTTTTTTAGGAAGCCAGCAATCTGACAAGCGAGGCCACGCTCATGTTCAGATTTAGCTCATGTAGCACAGAACAGTGGCACCACGACCCACATATTTCTTATTTAAAGCGTGTTTCGCTGACAGCTAAGAGGATGTTTTAAAAGGTAGTCTGTCTGCCCAGAGGACACGGGTACAATCAGACAACATGGGGAACAATTACTCCAGCTGTCTGGAGCTCCCTCTAACAGCTGATGGCTCTTTCTAACCTAAGCAGAAGCAAAAAGTTTCTCTATAGAAACACTTAATGTGAGGAGCACGGCTAGGCTCGTCTCGTCTCGGGGTGGCTCAAACAGTTCGTTCGATGTTGTTTAAGAATTGAAAGAAAAATGTTGTACAAAAGAAGAGCCCTTCTCCTTCACTCATGGAAGGGACAAAACCGGGGATCTCTTTTATGAAAGGTTTGGAAGCAAAAGACAGTGGATAAATTATATGGATAAAGATTTTATAAATCAACAAGCACTTTTTTACGTAATTGGACTAAATATAAACATTTAGGACATTCAATTAATTAATCATTAATATTTCCAAACATGCCTTGTTTAGTTTTCTTTTCAAAGCTTACATGTTATAAACCCTTTTATGCATAAACAGCTTATTTAAAAGAATATTTATTGACATGGCTTGCAAAGTGCATTTATAGTACTGTACATGATAAAGTGCTCTCCAGGGTTCCTGTACAGTGGAGAAGTCATGATACACTGGCCGTTAAATAGGAAAAAAAGTGACTAAACGCCCTCTAAGGTGCCCTCCCGGTGAAGACTAAATGATGCAGCGCCCTTTAGAGTTCCCTTTTGTGCAAGAAACGATAATGAAGTGCCATAATGGGAGCTGTATCAGTGGAGACAACAGGATGCGGTGCCCTATAGGGGTATATGAACCTTATGCAAGAAAAAGAGATGAAGCTGCATCTACTGTAGGTGCTTATACAGTATTACTATTAATATAAATTATATAAATAGATTGTATTTTATATATATACAATTTGAAGGACATCGCTCAAGGTCGCAACCCTCAAAACCGGGATCCTCTGATCAGTCCAACATTATGACCACCATCGCTACATTGAAAGATCAAAGCAAAGAACTTTTAAATATGCTGAATGCTTTTAGGGAACCCTGGAAGTATGAGGTGACGGTGCTAACCACTACGCCACCATGCCGCTGTAGAAAAGTACCATCGTTTTTTTATTTTCTTTTATTTCATCCAGCACCACCGATAAAATCCTCTTGGGTTGGATCAGATTCATGTTTATTTATCCAAACAGGCAGTGCCGAGGTCTCCGGAGACAGATTCGTTATCCCCACAATCCCTTTCTGTTAGACAGTCGGATTAATGTGACAAAGCTCAGAGGAAGTACACAATGTGTACCATGTGTCTGCATGCATGTGTGGATTATTGCTTAATAATGTTTCTGGCAAACTGCTGGGTGTGGTGAAACACAAAGCCAAAATTATAGTGTAGGAGCCTGAGGCAAGGATACTATTCTTGTTCTATCCACAGACACACACGTAGAGAAAAGCTATAATTTTCTGTGAGCTTTCAGACCATTTCCGCCCACTTTCTTCCTTTTCAAGAGTCTTTATGAATGAAGTAACATTTTCACTTTTACACACACTCACACACATATCTTAAAGGGGAGATACTACACAAAATTAACTTTCGTTTTAAACATTCAGATGGATATACAGGGTACATGTACAAAAAAAAAAGGAAGAATAACATTTTTTTGTTTTTTTCCATTTGTTTAAACAAGCCAATTCAGTTTCCCCCTATTGTGACCTCATATAAGAATATACCCCTCCCTCGGGCTGTTGCTCAGCTGTGCGGTTCTCTGGAAGGACGTGGCTCAGCAATAGCTCATTTAAGAGCACACTTGGAGGAGGAGAAGTGCATCATCTGAGCCGTATTTCATCTGGAGCGTAAAAACACACAATTTAGACGAAAACAGAGACCTATGATAACTTGTTACATGGGACCTTTAATATCTTTCTTTCCTACTGATTGCATTATTTTTTACTGCTTTGCTTATTTAACCCTAACTTGAGTCTCTTTAACTAAACACACACCCCTTGGGCTCTTTTAGTTTTTGGCAACTAGGAGGTGGAACGTACAGTACGTCCAAACAGTCTTCAAATGATGTCTAAAATCTACCTCTTCTTGAAGTACTTTAAAAAGCCACTATTTGAATTTAACTAAGCAAATATTTAAAAGCCTACCATTGGAAAATGAATGCAGTGATTAATATTGTTCAGCTGCAAGATGTTATTTAACCCTAACTGATGCAGTAAGGAGCTTCTTATTTCATTAACATCCGTGCCAGAAGACATATCCTGTTATGTTACTCTGTTTCAGAAAAGAGTTAGGGTTAGGGTTGGCAACAACCCTTCCTGCAACAAAATTCATCCTTTCAAGAAAAAAAAACTAAGGAAATTTGCTAAAACTACTAATATTGGGTTTGGAACAGTATAACAAATTATTCCAACCATAATGGTGAACTATTATTTTCCAGGAAGAACTATAGTCAGAAAAACATCCTGAATGAGCATGATGGGAGATCACTTAAACACTTAGCGCAATTAAATCATTAAAAAAAAAAAAAAAACAGCACTCGCACCTTTTCTTTAATTCTGAAAGTAAGAGCATTCCCACACACATAATATGACAAAAATTTAAGGGATTGGGACTAAACAGCTGTGTAGCCTTAAGAAAACCACTTATCATTGAGACAAATTAAAAAATAAAATGGCTCCAGTTTGCTAGGGAGCATAAAGGAAGGACCAGTGTTGCCAACTTAGCGACTTTGCCGCTAGATTTAGCGACTTTTCAGACCCCCTTGACGACTTTTTTCAAAAAAGCGCCTAGCGACAAATCTAGCGACTTTTGGACAAACCTTAGCAACTTTCCAAATGTTGCCAGTACTGTCCTGTAAGCGCGAGGTCTTGCTTTCCCGGTACAGTTACTCATCTCCCTGTGTCTGCTCTGATCAGTGAGCGCTAGCTCTGGCTGAAAGGAGCAGCATATTCCCGTGACCGCACGGCAGCTGACATAGATGTGAATAAGCTGCGCATGTGCAAAAGGTGTTGCTACGGACCAATTACTTACCTGCTTCTTCTTTGCTTGAAATAAAACTATTTAATTTGACAGTTTCTTAGGATTAGGGAAAACATGCAGAATGCAAATACTATGTAATTACGTCATCAATATGCAAATATACGCATGACGTCATCTAGCGACATTTGGCGACTTTCCGAGCAGACTTTAGCTACTTTCCATTGAAAATAGTTGGCAACACTGGGAAGGACTGTGGAGGATTGGAAAAGGTCATGTAGTCTAATGAGTCCAGATTTACCCTGTTCCAGAGTGATGGGTCTGACAGGGGTAAGAAGGGAGGCAAATGAAGTGATGCACCAATCTCGGCTACCGTATAAGAATGGGGTCGCTCCAGTTGCTCAGGTCCAGGTTCAACACCATTATGTTGGAAAAAAATGGGGTCAGCTGACGATCTGAATGTACTGAATGACCAGGTTTTTCCCCATCAATAGATTCTTTCTTCCCTGATGGTAAAGACATATTCAAGTTGACAATGGAAGGATTCATTGGGCTTAAATTGTGACAGAACGGTTCAGGGAGCATGAGATGTTATTTTCACACATGGACCTTAACCCCACTCCGAATCTCTGTGATGTGCTGGAGAAAGCTTTACACAGTGGTCTGACTCTTCTATTGCGTAAGTTTATTAAAATTCTGCCACAACGGTAATCAAAAGACAGTCCAATCAAATATTAGTGTGTGTGACTTTTTTTTTTTTTTTTTTGGGGTATTTGGCCATGAAGCCTACAATCCAGTAAAACTGTGTTGTCTGTGTACTTGTATGACTACGTTACCTCCCCAACATAACTTTTAGACTAATGTGCATTTTAATCCCTGATGTAGTGAACCAGTATTGGAATGTATTTATTGCTAAAAACCTCAAAGCATGTCTGTAAGTCAGTCTGGATAAGAGCTCCTGCTAAATGCCAGAACTGTAGATGTAAAATGAAAAAGAAAAAAGTAAAATGTATTTTATTTTTGTGGGATGAGCAACAGGTCAAATTCCCTTACTTGTGGGGATCTCAGGGTGGGTGTGTCAGTGGTGCCTTGCATTGCAAATGTCATTTCATCAAGTCATTTACCACCTGTCATAAAAAATTAAAAATCAGCTTTACCTGCACACCTAAAAAATATGGGGGAAATAAAGCAATTATAGTGGTTGGCACTTTCGCCTGGCACCTCAGGGTCCGGGTTTGATTCCCGTCCCTGTGTGTATGGAGTTTGCATGTTCTCCCCGTGCTTGGAGGGTTTACTCCGGGTACTCCGGTTTTCTCCCACAATTCAAAGACATGCAATGGATTGGCACCTTGCCCAGGGTGTACCCGCCTCGTCTCCTGGGATAGACTCCAGGCCCCCTCAATACAGGATAAAGTGGTATAGACGAAAAAGAGTAAGTACCAGCAATTGGCATGAATCAATTTTTTTTTGCCACTGCAGAAATAAAAGAGTTAAATCTTTTAACATTATTTTTGCTCCAAAGCTTCCAGTAGTAAGGTTTCTAGTATTATGCTAATTTGGGGGGAGAGGGGTGGAGCTACCAGATTAATTCCCGAGGGCAGGCGGTCCTCAAGGACTGCAGTTGAGAACACTGATTTCAGCGACTTTGAACACGGCATGGTTGTTGGTGCCAGACAGACTGGTCGGAGTAGTCTCAAAACTGCTGATCTACTGATATTTTCACACACCGTCTCTAGGGTTTACTGAGCGTGGTCTGAAAAGGAAAAAAATAAAAATCCAGTGAGCAGCAGTTCTCTGGGCGAAAATGCCTTGTTGATAGAGGTCAGAGAAGAATGGCCCGACTGGTTTAAGCTGACAGAAAGGCAGCAGTAACTCAAATAACATCTTATTGCAACTGTGGTCTGCCGGAGTGCATCTCTGAATGCAAAACACAATGAAGAGCAGCAGAACATCTCTCCGGGTGCCACTCCTTTCAGCCAAGTCTACAATTTGCATGGGTTCTGCAAAATTGGACAAAAAAAAATAAATGTTGTCTGGTCTGATGAGTCTCGATTATTGCTGTAACATTCGGATGGTCGGGTTAGAATTTGGCATAAACAACTTGAAAACATGGATCCATCCTGTTTTGTATCAGCAGTTGAGGCTGCTGCTGGTGTAATGGTGTATGAAGATCCTCCTGGGACCAACTGAATATTTTTTAAATGTTATAGCCTACCTGAGTATTGTTGCTAATCATGTCCATCCTTTTAAAACCATAGAATAACATGGTACAGTTTGTCAAAAAGCAAATAAATAAATAAATAAATAAATAAATAAATAAAATAAGTCACCTCAAACTGGTTTGTTGAACGTGACAATGAGGTCAGTGTACTCACACGACCTCCACAGTCGCCAGATCGCCATGTAATAGAGCATCTTCAGGATGTGGCGGAATGAGAGATTTGCATCATGTACAGTATGTGCAGCTGACAAATCTGCAGGGAGCGCATGATGCTGTCGTGTCAATATGGAGCAAAATCGAAATCTAAGGAATGTGTCCAGCATGTTTCAATCAATGCGATAAAGAATTAGGGCAGTTTTAAAGGCAAAATTTTTTTATTTTTTTTAATTTTTTTATTTTTTATATTTTTATAGATATTATAAGGAAAATACTTATGTATATTAATATAATATTAATAACATTATCATATACAGCAATATAACATATAGAAATAAATTTAGTATTTAGTATTACGAGTTTTTCTTTTCCTAAGGTTTGTATCCTTTTTTTCTGTCCGACTCTGAACATTTAAATTTTTTTTAAATAAATAAGCCTGATCAATTTTCCTTACTATATCAGAAGGTATTATATATTAGTAGTTTGCAAATGATGTTTCCACAGAAATTTGAATGACAGATTTACTGCCCGATTGTGTTGCAAAAACTAAAATCTTAATCTTAGGCCAGGGGTAGCTCAGTGGTTAAGGCATTGGACCACGGTTCGGAAGATCCCAGGTTCAAACCCCACAACCACCAAGTTGCCACTATTGGGCCCTTGAGCAAGGCTCTTAACCCTCAACTGCTCAGATGTCTAATGAGATAAAAATGTAAGTCGCTCTGGATAAGAGCGTCTGCCAAATGCCTAAATCTTAATCAAAAGAACACATTTAGTATAAAACTGTAATTGTGTTAATGTTCCACTAGCACAGCATGCCCTCCCAAAGGTAAAATAAAAATCATTTCTGTTATTCAGGTAAGAACAGCTCATAAGGCATTCATAAACACACACACACACATGTCTACATACTGTATAAATACTTAGCACAAAGGTCTGGATGTGCACCTCACAGGACCTGCCTGAATGTTGACAGTAAGAAGTTAAGTCTTAACTATTATTGATGAGGTCACGCTTATAATCAACGCACATCAATTTGAAGTAATTATGCTACCAAATGAGTCAATAAGGAAGACAAGAGACATAAAATTGTTTGTGAAACTCTTACCTTTTTTTATAAGCTGCCTTCAGGTGGTAATGATTTATGTGAAAAAAAAATATATATATATATATAAATCCCTGTGTAATGGAATAGGTTGTGCGTGCATTTATTTTTTTATTTTTTGCTTTTCACCAATTGAAAAGCACTTTATCAAGAAGTGATATAAATAATAATTTTGTTGCAGCTGGTTACCCAAATGGCCAATCAAGCAAATTAAAGAAAAAACTCTGCATGAATGATTTGCATAATCTTTATAATTCACACACCAGCTTTAGTTTATAATGAAATACCAAGATGAAAAGTTCTGTGTTGGTCTATTTCCACAATGATTCCGTACATTTCCCATGATGCCATTTTACCTTTTCTCATTATCAGCCTCAGAATGACTCAATTCTGAATATATATATATATATATATATATATATATATATATATATATTTTTTTTTTTTTATCCTAATGTCTATCTGCATATGTCTGAAAGCACAAATCTGATGTTTTCAGCTTGGATCTGTATGTTGTCCTGGATTATTTTATATATATATATATATATATATATATATATATATATATAGAGAGAGAGAGAGAGAGAGAGAGTGAGTCAGATAAAAGACTGTATAATTACGAATGTGTTCCGTTATGGCATGCAAATCCGGTCTGAGCAAAGAACTGAACAACATGTCTTGTGATGAGAACATAGCCTTAGTGTGTCCCGCTCTCTCATGTCTTCGCATATACACTCTGCTCATGCAGATCAGCTTCCAGCGCTTCGACTGTCATGCTAATACTGCTATCAACCAGCAATGCCTCATAGATGGCCAACTAGATTGAGTTTTTAACATTAGTCGGAGCAATATATACAGTATATAATATATAGTAGGGTGACCAATGAATAGGACTGCGCTGCAAAAAAGACAATCATGCATCACAATCATGCGCGTACACATAAAAAAGTACAATTAAATTAGGCAAACTTTCCTTTTAATCATGTCTGACCTTTTTACCATAACTGCATTGCATTCTGGGACTTCGAGTTCAGTGTGTGTGCTTTTATTTTATCTGGATTTCAGATATTTTTGCCGCTGCATTTCTTATTAACAGGATGTTGAACATTGTTAGAAAATGGAGATCGAGTTAGTCTTGTTTTTCGAAGCTAAAAAGCAAAAACAGACCGTTGTCTCTACTTTCGTTTCCTCGTGACATCAGTGCTGCAAACCACCTTTAGAAAAGCATAGCAACAATAATACCGACAAACAAACTGACACATTATTACTAGGCATCATATGTATATACATCTCAGTTATTCCGATATAAATGGGTTTATTAAGAGGACCGTGTTCTTTTAATCAAAGCACTTCTTTTACTTTAAATAGAAACCTTGTGCACAGTGGTGGCGATGGTCATAGCAACAGCAATAAAAGTGAGGAGCGGTCGTCTGCAGATAATAAAGAATAAAAAATATGAGGGCAATAAAATGTAGTCAGCTGACGACCTGAATGTACTGAATGACCAGGTTATCACATCTTTCTTCCCCTATTAGGAGCGGTTCTGGGAGACTAAGGAATCATTTTCACTCATGAACCCGGACACCACATTGTGCGTTGTTGGTAATCAAAGAAAACAAGATAATATCTAGATAGATAGATTCATTTATTTGATCAATTAAACCCACTGAAAAGTTGTGGATACAACTTTCGAATGAAAGGCACAGTAAAATCAGACACCGCTGATATATGACTCGATGAAAAATAATTACAACACAAGCAGACAGGGTTATTTTTTTTTTTCATTTAGTTTTTTTTTTTTTTACGCACTTACAAAACGATCGCACCTGCCGCTAAAGAGGTGCAAATGAGTCCCAGGTAAAGCAGAGATTTTGAAGATGATTAAACCGGGTCATACGGTGGAGAACGACAATGGAGGAACGTCACTTATTGCTTATCCACGTTTGGAGGTTCGAGGAGACGCGCAACCGAACCTTGTGGAACGCCATTCCTGCCCTGATCTAATACCTGACGTGAGTAGTCAAGTGGACGTGAGTCCAACAGTTAAACAGATTCAGATACAGCAGAGCTCGAGTCGGAGATTAGATCAGAGAAGGAAGCAGGTTCTGTTAGGTTGGAGATCTCCAGGAACTCAAGTTCACTCTGTAGAGAAAGAACGGCAACGTCTTTTCTTTGCGCTCATGTCCTTGGCGAAATGTCCTTAGCTGAAGTGATTATCTGGATTTCGGATTCCAGCCCCTTTCCCAAAGCTCAGAGATTAATGATTTTATGATTTGAATCATGCCTCCGCACACACACACACACACACACACACACACACACACACACACACACACACACACACAGGGCTAATTCCCTGGTGCACCATGTGCAAAATCAAACCTAATGTGCTAATTTGTTTCATAAAAAAAACCAAAAAAAAAAAACAGCAGAAACATGAAAAAATGGCAGATTGATAGCTGAAGGTTAACCGATGTTAAGTGTCAGAGACGTGTGATTAAATCAATTTCAGAGCTGGAGAATTTAATTTGGACGGTAGGGCCGGCGCATCGCCGCATTTCGGCGTCTCAGCTTTCAAACAGTGGTTCGAGCCGGACCCGGTGGTTATTTATTCAGAACAGAGAATCGTCCCGTAATCAGTTCAGTCCTCACTGGATCTGCTCGATGAATAAAAGTGTTGGTTTTGCCGTGCCTCGGGCACTCGTAATCAGTTCAGGATGTTGAAATATACAGGAATCGGAGCAACATATATCCAGGATCTTTGGTATATACGTGAAAGCAAAACCATCTGTATGTCATTATTCAGCTCTAAACCCTCGCCTTTGCCTGACTGCCAACCATCAGCTCGCTGGAAGTCTTGAGATTTAGTGAAGAGGCCTGGATATGGGTTTCTCCCGAGCTGCTGTGCACCGAACTCTCCAGCTGTCCTTTCTGAGCACGCTGGCGTCTCAGTGAACCGAGCAACGCTTTGGAAGAAAGTACGACAGCTCCTGCTTCTCTTTTTTTAGAGATTCACTGCAAACTCTCTGAGCTGAGACTGGAACACTAGCAAGTGTTTCCCTCCATCGTGAAATCAAGTTTAAAAAAAGAAAAAGTGTTCTTTCATTCCACAAAAAAATATGGAGAGCTTCATCCAGCCATCATGATCTATGGCAATTTCTAAAAAGTCAGCAGGCTGGAACGTTGACACAGCTATCAGAGCTCGCGGATGTTTTTCCTCTCTCCTTTGCTCTGAAACAGCTCCTCGGCCACCCGGAGAGCAGAAAGAAGCAGTTAGTATCTCGGTACCCTCCGCCCCGGTCATTACCTGACCGTACCGCTGAGCTCGGTGAGATACTGCCGGAGCTCTTTGGCAGCCGCGAAGCGTCCGTACCGCGCCTTGGGCTTGACGCACTCCTCCAGCAGGGAGTCGAGATGCCCGTCTTTGGCCACGTTGGCCGGCGGGTCGTGCAGCAGGCCCCCGGTGCTGCCTCTCCACGTGGCGTAGCGGGACAGCAGGTTCTGACAGATGGCGTAGTAGTTATGGTCGACGGTGACCCTTGAGCACAGGGCGTCTTTGGAGAAAGACAGACAGGCCTCCTTGTCGCACTCCTCGAAGCGGCTCTCGTACCACATGTCGTAGCTCTCCGGCTTATCTGTGAGAAGAAAGCAGGCGTGAATTAGAGGGGTAATGAAACACTCGCGGTGTGCTGTTAAAGGTCCCCCAACCCCCCTTCAGCTAGTCAGCTTCATAATTATTGGCACCCTCGGTAAAGATAACAATTAAAACTTATTTAAAGGTATTTTTGTGTTAAAAAAAGGTCTAATTTTGGTTCAAAACTGTCAATTATTGGCACGTATGCATTTATACAACACAAATACTTTTTTCAGCCTAACAGCGCCAGGAGTTCTTCTGTAATGACAGGATGAGACTAAATAATGACTAGAGATTAAAGAGATCATTCAGGATTGCTCTGTATGTTTATAATGAATAGAGGGGAAGGAAAAAAAAAATCAATGATGTATTGCAATTTTTTCTTTATGTGACGATTTATGTAGCGCCGTAATAAGTCCAAAATCCATATTTTAAAATAAGTTTTTAATGTATATTTCTTTGCGTTTAAGGTGGTAAAATGTTGCAGTTCCTCTATAATCCTACAGGTGGTGGTAGTCACAATTTTTGATGAAATTGTTTAGAACTGTGACACAATCCAAAAGAAAAAAAATCAAGAAGAATCAGGATATCTATAACATCATAATCAATGATACTTTTGAAATCGCGAAACGAATCGAATCGGCACCTAGGTATCGTGATTTGTTTGTCCCGGGTTATTCCCATCCTTAACAAGCATAAATAAAACACCATCAAACCAAGCTGTTGCTCCTTGCCTTCACTTCTAATCCAGCGAACGTCTCGTTAATACCTGGATTTAAACATCCTGAGCATTTACATTTACATTTACATTTAGGCATTTGGCAGACGCTCTTATCCAGAGCGACTTACATTTTTATCTTATTATATATCTGAGCAATTGAGGGTTAAGGGCCTTGCTCAAGGGCCCAACAGTGGCAACTTGGTGGTTGTGGGGTTTGAACCTGGGATCTTCCGAACCGTAGTCCAATGCCTTAACCACTGAGCAAAACGAGTAACATTTTCCTAGAAGAGACACTCGCAGGTACAGGTACACCACTGGGATCGATGAGCCGAAAAAGCCGGTAATGCACTGCAGAGCCTCGCTCGCTGGAAAAAAATCCTCCCTTTTCCGAGAGATCAATCAATCTCTCCATCCTGCCAGAAAGAGTATCTGCCATGAGGAGATGATGGTGTAGATGAACTGCTGCCAATTCTTCACCAGTCGGCACTTTTGCATCTCCCACATGGGCCTGGACCGCCAATCTGCTTCATTAGCCTCAGAACTACCACAGAGTCTGTGCGCGTGTATGTGTGAGTGTATGCATGTATGTGTGTGTGTGTGCTGTGCGCATGTCCTCAAGGATAACGATCAGAACAGGGACTAAAATCTGCAATTTTCTCCAGCCGAAGAACTCCAGTGGTACTTAATCCCCCTCTAACCAAATTTTGCAACCCAAATTTCCTGATTTCCAATTCAAACAAGCTCCAGTGTCAGACACAATCACAGCCAATATTCCAAACACTCCCCCTGCCAAACACACACACACACACATACTCGTACGCACATGCACTCATAGACTCCAGGCCATGTTCTCCCTCTCTAATTTGCACTTACACCTGGGGGTTAGGAGAGGTGAAGGAATAAAGAGGGAGCCGCGTGTTTCGTATTTCTCCAGCGGACCGGAGCTGATCTACAGGGCGAAGCTCAGTCAGGGCTGAAGAGCCGAACAGCTTTTACGCCTGGCCGAGTTACACAAACATCCTGTTCTGAAAGACCTCAGACACCGGCGGAGATCCAGAATCCCTTCCCGTCTCGTGTGTAGGGGAAATCCCGCGCGCTGAACGGCCTCGGTGTCGGATAAGCAGATCTGAATATCCGTCTGGGCTAAAACTAATACACGCTGCGGGTTACAGCGGGTCACACCATCAGTGCCATCAGCTGATTTAAAATTTAATAACACTCAGTACTTCGGGATCAGGTGTGCCAGACGAGTCGCAGTGAATAATCAGTTACCATAGAAACGATAGACCTGTGAGCTGCTGTTTCCACGCCTGTTTCTCTTATACCTGCTTCCTGATCACTTTATCACTGAAACAGAGACGTTCATCACGAACTGCACATTTCTACACAAACTAGGGGGCGCTCTGGAACATTGGGTAGGCTAGGGCTGCAACGAACGACTAGTTACATTTACAATATTCATTTAATCTAGAGCGAATTACATAGCTACTTTAAAGTTTTCACCACTCCATCATTTCGATAATCGATTAATCGACTGAATCGATTAATCGAATGGCAAATGCCACAATTACTCTATAGCTCTTACCTAGTTTATTAGCTTTTAAATTTACCCTGAGATTGTTTTTGTGCATGTGGCAACTATCAATATCAACATAAAGATTATTTAATTAGTGCTGTCAACCGATTAAAATTTTTAATCTAGTTAATCACAGTCATAGTCTGAGATTAATCGCGATTAATCACAATTTTGAAATACTCAGATTCACTTGTATTATAAATGTGCAATGTTTGAATAAAGTAATGCATGACAAACTGGTTAGAGGAAACATTATGCAGTTTATGGAAAGACATTAATGTCAAATGTGGTCGTATGATTTTATTTGCTTTAAAAAAACAACAACATGGTAATATTTTTAGATTAATCACATGCGCTAACTCGTTAATATTGATAGCGCTAATATTAATTAAGACCTTTCCTGATAAAACAAAATCTAAAACCAAGGAACAACAAAGTGTGTGCAATGAAGTCTAACTAGTAATTGAAGCCTAAAGACGGTAGATGGTAATTGTAAAAGATACGTTGAAATGTTAAGAAAAAACGGAGACTCTGGTGAAGGGGCGTGGTCAAGCGGCAGGGGCGGACTCAAGCGAAGTGAAGCGAGAGTAAGGTAAGTGGGAAAGTGTGTGTTGCTGTGAGCTGAAAAGAGTAGGGAGCACAACAGCATGAGAGAGAAGACGTTCATTAAAGAGAACTGGACATGAAAAACCCGACACTCGCGTCCTTCACGACGATGCTTCGCTTGGCCACGCCCACAAAGTCTTTCCCTTCTGATTCTAGCGGCTGTTTCGCTCATGTGAAGAGTGAAATGTTCCCACACTTTAAATTTTTCCGCGTGAAGGTGTTCGCCATCGCGCTAATTACTCCCTTCGCTCCAGTAAGCCTGACACCTTCATGACGTCAGAGCGCTCACAGTTCGCGCGAGAATGGAGCGCGATGACGCCAACGATAAATCGACAATCAAATTCGTTTCCAATTAAACTAATTATGGATTTTAGTCGACAGCGTGGATTAATCTTTGCACCCTTTGAGTGTAGGCCTGACGGTGCCGGCGGGAACGGCGGACGGCGGGTTCAGCGGATCGGAGCCGGTGCAGAGAGGACGAGGCGGCGGGAAGAGGCCGTGTCCTCACGAGTGAACTCTCTCTACTTCCTGTGAGCTGCAAAACACAGAGCTGCTTCTGTTAGACTGCTGGCAGCGGGACAGGACTGAGCTCAGGAGGGACTGACTCCGAGTCTACACGCTTCACACACACACACACACACACACACACACTTACATGTGCTCCCAGATATACACAAGCACAAACGCTCTCTCTCTCTTTCTCACTCACTCACTCGCGTTTGCACACATACTTGCACACCTGCACACAGCCTAACTCAAGCACACACATGCTCTCTCACACACACACACACACACACACACACACACACACACACACACACCAGATGGCGACTGAAATGGTTGCAAATGCGACTAATGCTTTTATTTTGCACATAGTTTTTATCCAGACAGACTCTCGCCTCTCCTGCCTGGCATGGAAGGGAGTTACAGGAGTGTGAATGTGTGTGTGTGTGTGTGAGATAGTATACGTACGTGATGGTACAAAAGGGATGCGATCGCTAACGAGCGCGCCTGAACATGTGACAGTTCATCAGACATTCCATCAGTTTTACGGTCACATATGCACACGTGCATACACAAACTCAACACACACACACACACACACACACACACACACACACACACACACTGCAGAATTGCCTCATCTGTCTTATTTTGGAAAACGTCTTATCAGGCAGCGCATTTTATACAGACTCATGAAGTTTTACCGGTGGAAACATTTTTCCTGGAATAAGAACTGAAAAACAAACTCTCACTGGCAATACAATGCAACTGTGAGACGGCTACATCGATTTCACAGCTCTGGAACCTGCTCAGAGAGAAATGCAGACACATAGAGAAAGAGAGAGAGAGAGAGAGAGAGAGAGAGAGAGAGAGAGACGGAGGGGGGCGTCCAGGAGGAAGGAAGGAAGGAAGGAAGGAGGGAAGTAAGGAGAGGCTCTGAGAAATCCCCAGCCCACCCTTCACACCTACACCTCTCCACATCTATCTGCCTCTATCAAAGCCTCAGCTGCTGAAGAACATGTCTGAAATCCGTCTCGGGCCTCCGGGGGAACCGGCATGTTTAGTGTGGGAAATAGGTGGCAAATGTTCAGGAAGCGGAACTCAGCGTGAAGCTCAACAGCCCCGCTGGAGGGAGGGCGAATCGATGCAGTCAGCAGCATCCGGGGGAGGGAAAGAGAGAGGGAGAGAGGTTTGAAACTCATCCCTCATCTGAGTTTCTCCATCCGGAAAACAATAGCAGTACTCAGTACACCAGCGGGTCTCGGGAGTCTGTGGAGATCCGTCTCCGACACCAAAGAACTCTCGGTGTGCTTCAGGTCACACGATGAGGGGCAAAGAGTCTAGCAGACGATATTTATACCCAGTGCTGTTCTGAGAAATATTTAAATATTGTTTTGATATCCGAGTAGCTCCGAGTTCTTCCCAACACCTGACCTCAGACGACGTCTTCCCACTTTTTTTTTTTTACTTTATTAACAGCTGGAAATGTTTTTTAAAGTGTGTGTTTCCGTCAGAATGCCTGGTGTTTTCTTACAGCCTTTCAGCCGATGCTGAGCTTAATGATCCTAATAAAGCTATGCGACTTTGTATTTTTTTTGTATTTTATATTTTTTACGTGTAGAACATTAAGGGAAAATAAACATCAGTGGGTCAGATCGGAAAATACCTCAGATCTGATCGAATAAAACATAAAAGGAACACAAAAGAGAAATAAATAATAATAAACATGATAGAGAGTATAAAAACAACAACAACAACAACAACAAAAAAACTAAATATCACAACAGACACACAAAAAATAGAACACAAGGTAAAGTTTACAACACTAAACAAAAAAGTAACCACCAAACAAAAAAAATAAATTAAAAAATGTAAACACGAAACAATAAAACCCCTAAAAAACATATAAAAAACCCTAAACACAAAAGAAACAAAAAGCATAAAAACTTAAACAACGAACAAAAAACCTTAACCAAAAAAATTAAAAAACACTAAACAAAAACTGAAATAAAAAACAAAAACACACAAAATGTAAACACACAGAAAAAAAAAAAACACTAAATGTAAAACAAAAACTTTAAAACATAAAAAAATCAACTTAACACAAAAATAGCAAACAAAACTGAAACAAATAGCAAAAGAAACAAAAAGTAAACACCAAACAAAACTTAAAACAAAATGCTTCAATGCTATGCAAAACTTAACACAAAAAAACAACACTTGAAAAAAACAAATCATTAAAAGTTGAAAGTAAAAAAACAAAACAAAACACAGAATAAAACACCACCGGACCGAGGCCAAAAGAACACTTTTTTTAATGGCAACAATAAACAATAAAATTTAACACACAACCTTTAAATAAATAGAAAAAAAAAATTAATTAATTAATTAAAAAACTATATAAATAAAATATTCTTTTTTAGTTTATATTTACGATAATGTTCACTCCATGAAGTGAGTTTGTTCCTGTTATGATTTACGTTATAGCAGCTATTAAACATCGCTTCCTCAACAGCATTGATTTTCTCGCTCTAAACCCCACTTGGATCAAAAACACTCACACTACTCCACCCTCAGAAGTGTAACTTGTAACTAAAATGTTAAAGATACAGGTTTACCACTTCATTTGTCACTTGAGTCTCCTTCCATAAATTCTAAATATGAGTACGTTTTGTTACACGAAGCTTCAGCTGTACTGATTATGTACGGGATACACTTATATCTGGTACATATAGAAACGACAATAAGCAGGTGCTGTGATTTACAGCCGCACTACTGTCGAGACTTCTGCTATGAAAAATAAATCAACATCTTCTGACCAATCAGATTCAAGAATCCCGAATCGAGACTAAGCTGAAGGATGGAGCCTCGGGCGTGTTTACACGCGTGCGAGTGAGATGTCAGTGGGCATCAGCGCTCAGCACCAGCAGATATCTGGTATTGAATAGATTGCCTTGTGCTGCGCTAGTGCGCTCATGAGAAAAAAAACAAATCAGACCGGAGTGATTGATCGGCCCTGGAAAACACAGCCTCAGGCTGCAGCTCGGTGCCTTTGAAGAGCGAAGTGGAAGAGCAAATCAGACCGAGAGGAGAGGAGGAGGGGAATAAAAGTGTCCTTACTCTGTTTGATGAGCCTCTTGTCGGCCACCAGGACGTTCTCGGCGTCCACTACGATGACCTTGCCGTCTCGAGGGCCCACGGCGAAGTTGTCGAAGCTGACGTCCAGCAGATAGAGCGCGAAGTCGAAGTCGTTGTTGGTGAGCTGCTCGGCGATGTCCAGGAGCTGCTTGGCCAGGTCCACGCGCTTCTCCCACGGAGCCTCGTAGAAGCTCCAGAGCTCCTCGCCAACGTAGTTCACGGCCACCACGCGCCCGCATGCTCCCAGGTACTTGGCGAACGGCCAGCCCTCGTCTGACGGGAAACTCTATAAGGAAAACAACAATAATAATGAAATAAACTAAATTTTTTTACTTTTTTAAACGAATAATCCTGGTCTGCCACGTTAAAGATTCACATGCCATGAACACACTGGTGAAGCTAGCAAAGAAAAACTAATTTCACACATTTGACCTTGCCTTGATTTCAAAATCTAATCAGAAAAAAAATGCTGGTTATAATAAATTATATACCCTATATCATAATCTTTCACCCATTCAGCCAGTCGCATTTGGGGCGTCTCGGCAACAATTACATTCATTTATTCAACTTCAAGGTCGCGGGGAGCCTGAAGCCCATTCCAGAAACCTTGGGCTCAGGGTGGGGTACACCCTGGACAGGGCGGCAATCCATCGCAGGGCGCACACACTCATTCACACATACACTACAGGCAATTTGGGAACGGGATTTAAACTGATGTTGGACTGTGGGAGGAAACCGGAGTACCCGGAGGAAACCCACCAAGCACTGGGAGAACATGCAAACTCCATGCACACAGACCGCGAGGCAGGAATTGAACCCTCGACCCTGGAGGTGCGAGACCTCAGTGCTGGCCACAACGCCTTTGAGGCACCTGCAACAATTACAATCTTTCATGTATTTATTTATTAAATTATAAAAATGTACTGGTTATCAATTTCTAGTCACTGAACTTCCACAGCAATAAACATCACTTCTCTCTCTCTTTTTCTTGGCAATCTGTTTACCAGCTTGTCATGTTACTAAGAAACTGCAATAAATTGGAAATTCCTAAAGACGTGGAAGATCACATACCTGGCTGTTACAAAGCCCTGACACTGGAGACTCCTTCCATAAACACGTGTTTTAAATTACATGTTTATTCGTTTTATTTCTATAGTATTCCATGTAGATAATTATTATCAGTCTTAACCGCACACGTCCTTGTGTAAGTTGTTACTATGGAAACTACAGTATATCATATTAGAACATGTGATTTGCATCCATCTAAAGTCGGAGCTGCTCTTATTCATCATATTTGTGAATTTAACAGCTGTCTGGTTTTTAAATGATTGCTGTACTCAGGGCACAATTCTCGGACGTGAACACTATCGTAAAGAGCATCTTGAACCATTTAAATGTGTGTTCAGACCTGCTAGAGCCGGGCCTACGCCCGAGTCTCAGAGCGGTCACTTCTAGCGGCCTTATTCTTTTTCAGAATTTAACCTCAGGCCTGGCGGTAACGTCTGAGAGCACAGGGGGAAACGTGTTCATGGTACGACTTATACAGAAAGACTGTTAGAATATAAGGACACACTAATAAGAATATTACTTTCTTTTAAAAATTTTTAGCTGTAAGGAAAATCCTCAGGTTCTGAATGTCTACTGTGATGGAGTTTTCCGTCACAAAATTATCAAAAAACAAACAAGATAAAAAAAAATGTATATTAATTAATGAATTTAATTGTATATATTTATATTATTTAATTTAATAACATACTTAATTCATTTAATGATTATTATTAATGTAAATAACATATATTTAGGCTTAATTTTTATTGTATTTATTTAAGTTTTAAAAGTCCTCTACAAGAAGCACTTTATGGCATATTTTGTACAAAAATAAAAACCACAATTCACTTGTTTATTTGACTATTTATGAGTTTGCGTGTTTCATATTATTATTTATGCATTAGTTTGCTTCTGTCTAATTTTTTTTTTTTTTTGTGAAATGTATGTCTGCATAAACTTGCAAATGATGCAAAAGAAATTTGCACAGTCCGGTTCACACACCATTTGCTTCCCCGTTTTAAAATTGCTGTCGCGCCTCGTATTTCATTTAAACACTAACACATGTACGTTAAAGCAGAGAGCCGAACATTCTTCAAATCGCCTCCTGATATTTTTGCTTTCAGGCAAACTTTATTAAACATTTAGGTTTTAAAACAATTCAAGCAAATAATTATAAATAAATGAATAAATAATTTCAATATATTAAAAAAAATATTCGCAACAAACAGAAAATATCAAAGAAATAGATTCATCAATCAATAGACTTCTAGCTATTTGCTTCCCCGCCATTTGGCTAAGACGCTCCCTGGGGTGATGGCGACCTCGGGGGTGGAACAACCAGGCAAAGGCTACGACTGTATGGTCAAGAGTTTAAGCTCCAGCATGGTCAAGCTGCCACTGTTGGGCCCCTGAGCGAGGCCCTTAAACCCCCCCCACTAACCCTGCACTCTGACCCGAACTTCCTAGGATATGTCAAGGAAAAAAATGTGACTTTTTTTCTACAGCTGTGAATTTTTTTTCTTTGTGTGTGAGGAGGAATTATCCCCAACCTGGCAACAGGATATTTAGAAATTAGACCACCTCTTGGGGCGTTGCAGGTGATAAAACAGGACCATGTTAGACCCCAGTGTGTGATTATCAATGAAGACTATTTAAAATATTTTACACTTAAAATCATCACTGCATCTCAGAACTGCTGTTTTTTTTTTTTGTCCTTGTGTTTTGAATTATTACTTTTTTTGTGTGTGTGAATTTGTTTTTTGCATTTCACGGCTAGGTAGATTATGGTTAAAAAAATACGTTAGCAAAGCACAAAAACAGCTACTTTAGTCAAACAGACAGCAAAAAAAAGTGACAAAAAGTGTAGAAAATCTGGTGGAAAAAAAAAAGAAATGGTATATTTAAAGGCCAGCTTGAACTTTACAGTAAGTAAAGTTCCTGGAATAACCCCACTGTAGGGAATAATCCTACTAAACAGGGAAAACTGTTTTAATAAAAGACACGATTAACAAAAGATCAAAATATGACTTGGGAATATATTTATTTTATCTGCATCTATTTATCTTTAATCTATTATTTTAAAAGCTATTTATTAAAAATAAATATGAGAAATGTTAAAAGGAAATCTACATTAGCAGGTAAAAAAGTAATGATTATTTAAAAGAGAAAAAACAAGCCATGTTAAGGGAAAGGGTGTGATTTTGTAGCAGGGGAGAGAAGTGTGAGAAATGAGTAAAGGCCACAGTTTTAGTGAGATTTATGGTGCAGAATTGCATTAAACAGCTACTTTATCTGGGAAAGTTGCAAAATAGTCAAAGAGCTAATATTCTCCTGGTACTAACCTCATTAACCACTCCAACCTCGCGGGTAACGACGTTAAAACAAGACAACAGATATTTATTCTATTTTTATTGCTAACAATTCTGAAAGTGTCCACATACACAATAATCTCCTCTGAACAGTTGATATTGAGATGTTTATCTGCTACTTCTGCTCTGTAAAGCTTCATAACGCCTCGAATCTGAGCTGCTGAATGAACTTCTCCTCTGCAGATCTTCATGAGAGACAGGTTCATCATCATGGAGCTTGATGGGTTTTACAAACACTCTCGACACAACACTGTTCTTGCAGGAACTGTTCCAGAACATCTGACCTTCATGTCTTTAAACAACAACTGACCTTAATTACCCAATGCCATATCTGTTACTTCTTAGTTTAGAAAAATAATCCAGCATTGTTCTAGAATGTGGGAATTAAATCCAAACTTCCAAGCGAACCAAAAAACAGCCAATTTACTAACCAAATGTAAAGAAAAAACAAAACAAAAAAAACCCCCAAAAAAACAGCTTTTTAAGGAAAAATAAGAACTTTTTATAACTAGCTGTGTGCAAAAGCTATGATGCGGTTAGAATCTATCAGCGTAAATGTGGAAAATAAATAAAGTCAGCTAAATTAGTGAGAGGGAGGGAGAAGAACTGCATTAAACATCACTTCATTTGGATAAAATTATTCAAAAAGCAATGACTGGTTAGAAAAGCATAGGGGATCAAAAAGCAAAAAAAAAGGGAAGAAAAATGAGAAAGAAAAAAGGGAGAGAGAGAGAGAGAGAGAGAGAGAGAGAGAGAGAGAGAGAGAAAAGTGAAACCTGTTGTGTTAGTGGTTGAATGACAGGAATAGTAATTAAAGAAAGAAAGTAATAAAAGAAAAAAAAATCACTGATAAATGTTATTTTACTCAAAAAAAAGAAAAGAAAAAAGGAACTACTTCAGTGGATAAAAATAAAATATTTATAATTAATAATTAAATTTTCTTTTTAAAAAGTTATAAAAAAAAGAAAAGGCCAAAAAGTTGTAAAAGTTTTTGTAAAGACAAATTGGAAATATAATAATAATAATAATAATAATAATAATAATAATTACATGTAATGGCAAAGATTCCTGTTTTGTTTATTTTTCCATGTAAAATTGTGCTAAAATACACCCGGCTAAACAGGGGTAAAAACATCTCTCAGATATCTCAGTGGAATGAAAGGTCGGGTCTCACTGATTCGCCTTTTTTTGTAAAATTGCACATTACAGTCGCTGGATTGTTGGCGACTTGCTGAGGCAGAGGCAGAGGCAGAGGCTGAGGCAGAGACGGGGCAGTTTGTAAAGCGGAGGGCAGTGATTGGCTTGTTTGAATCAACACTGCGGAATGACTCAATAATGAGCAAGAGCAGCACTGAAGGATTTGAGGTGTATGTGTGTGTGTGTGTGTGTGTGTGTGTGTGTGTGTGTGTATGTGTGTGTGTGTATAGAGTACAAGCACTTGCTGTATGTTAGTTTATGCTGCAGCTGAGGTACATCAAGCTGAACAACCACAAGACTGTGTAGAATTTTTAACACCACACATGTATACACCACATATGGTGTGTGTGTGTGTGTGTGTGTGTGTGTGTGTGTGTGTGTGTCACGAGGTTACAGTGGGGGCGGGGCGGGCCACTGGGAACTACGTACAACTCAGCTGAAGCTGCAGCCGCGTTCACTCAGAGTGTGTATTAGTGAATCACACAACAACAAGATTATACACAGACAGGCGTATATAGGCAGACACACACAATTAGAATTGAACACACACACACACACACACACAGACAGACAGACAAACTCACACAAACACCAACATTTAGAAGAAAATACACACAGATACATGCGCGCACACACACACACACACACACACTAAACCAATTGACAAAAAGACACACTCTAAGACACACACAATCTCATATACACACACACAATCTCAGAAACTCTGACACACGCACACATACAAACACACACTTGGACACACACACACACACTCGGGGACACACACACACACACACACTCGGGGACACACACACACACACACTCGGGGACACACACACACACGCACTCGGGAACACACACACACACACACACACACTCGGGAACACACACACACACTCAGGGACACACACACATTTGGGGACACACACACACATTTGGGGACACACACACACACACACACACTCACTCGGGGACACACACACACACACTCGGACACACACACACACACACACACTCGGGAACACACACACACACACACTCGGGAACACACACACACACACACTCGGGAACACACACACACACACACACTCGGGAACACACACACACACACACACACACACACACACTCGGGGACACACACACACTCGGGGACACACACACACACTCGGGGCACACACACACACACACTCGGGGACACACACACACACGCACTGGGGACACACGCACTCGGGAACACACACACACACACACACTCGGGAACACACACACACACTCAGGGACACACACACATTTGGGGACACACACACACATTTGGGGACACACACACACACACACTCACTTGGGGACACACACACACACACTCGGACACACACACACACACACACACTCGGGAACACACACACACACACACTCGGGAACACACACACACACACACTCGGGAACACACACACACACACACACTCGGGAACACACACACACACACACACTCGGGAACACACACACACACACACACTCGGGGACACACACACACTCGGGGACACACACACACACTCGGGGACACACACACACACTCGGGGACACACACACGCATTAATGTGTCGGGGACACACGCATACACTCGGACACACACACACACACACACACTCGGGAACACACACACACACTCGGACACGCACACACACACACTCGGACACACACACACACACTCGGGGACACACACACGCATTAATGTGTCGGGGACACACACATACACTCGGACACACACACACACACACTCGGACACACACACACACTCGGACACACACACACACTCAGGGACACACACACACACTCAGGGACACACACACACACTCAGGGACACACACACGCATTAATGTGTCGGGGACACACACATACACTCGGACACACACACACACACACTCGGACACACACACACACTCAGGGACACACACACACACTCGGGGACACACACACGCATTAATGTGTCGGGGACACACACATACACTCGGACACACACACACACACACTCGGACACACACACACACTCAGACACACACACACACACTCAGGGACACACACACACACACACACTCGGGGACACACACACGCATTAATGTGTCGGGGACACACACACACACTCGGACACACACACACACACACTCGGACACACACACACACACTCGGACACACACACATGCACACACTCTCCCTCTAAGACACACACACACATATATACCCAGACACACACTCCCAGACTCAGACAGGTGTGTATAGTCTTATTCTGCGCTCCTATCCTCAGTGCCCCAGGCCTCCCCTGGCGTTACAGTGTGACAGAAAGAGACGGGACGTGAGTTTCAGTTCCACTGCAGGAGTGTCGGAGATCTCACAGCTACTCAGAACAATTAGCACATGGCAAAAAGATCATCTGAATATTTTTTTCTACTTTGCATGCACTGTTAATAATGCTGCTATTGTATGAAAGTCACACACACACACACACACACACACACACACACACACCCTGATGAATAGATCACATTTCACATGCAAATTAGCACCAGCACTGGGATCTAGTCACTAGTGAGGCACCTTGTTACACTTTATAGAATATATTTCAGTTCTTTTTTGCGTCTGCACAATTCACAGGATCTTCACTCCACAGGCTGGAGGAACTCATCCGTGACAGCAGACATAAAAGAACACACTTTTACTAGAGCACAAGATATCAGTTTCTGTCCAAAAACAGGAAGCAGGTCAGAGAAGCTCAGCAAACCAGCCTCGTCAACACCGGCTACAAAAGGAAACAGATCAGACAGAAGAACCACGGGAACCCGAAAGCAAAGCACGCCATCATACACAGTCCAGTGTGGAGAGAAATACATCGACCTGGAGGGCAGCAACAGTCAAACCGCGGGGTGAACATCAGGACACCAGAAGCTCCTGTGTGTGCTGCTCGGTCATGTTCTGGTCACAGAGAAACCGAACCAAGTAGACCTAAACTTGTTTATTAAATAGCTAGTTGGTTACTTAAATGAAGCCTCAAACAAATAAAAAAAAGAAATGTATGATTATTATTATATTATAGGGCAGGGGCAGGACAGTGGTTAAGGTGTTGGACTACTGGTTTAAACCCCAGCACCACCAGTGTGGTCCATTTGGGCCCCTGAGCAAGGCCCTTAACCCCTTGAGGTACAATGAGACAAAATGAAATTAATCTTCTTTAAACAAAATTATAAAAAGTCATCAGTGAACATGTCGAGCCCTGTCCTCACATCACAGGTAAAAACTTACAGATTTACATAATCTCTACTCTTTCGCACATTTTGCTCAAATCATAAATAAACAAATTAACAACCAACTATTGATGAATCGTACAGTTTTTCTTCAATTTAAGATCGATTAAAGTTATATGAAACGTTTACAGTAGCTATTGGAGACAAATGGATGAAGCAAAATAGTGCAAACAAACTGAATCTATAAAATTTAAAAAACCATAAGGCTGTTCTAATACTCTGGTTCTGTTGTGCTGGAATATCAGCATGTCTGTGATCCCGTCATGGGCTCGAGAGCATTGTTTGGTTTTTAACCCGTTATTTTGCTCTGCCTACAGACTCATATGACTGACAGAGTAATTAACAGGAGTGAAAGTAGTTTTAAATTCTTGCCGGTCCTGTATAGCCATAAGGTGAGGAGGACAAACCATGGAGGTGGTGGACGGTCCTGAGAAACGAAAGAGATTTCCACTTATAGAATATCAGCTTCGTTAACTTTCGGGTTCCAGGGTAAAACCCCAAATAGCATAAACAAAAAAAACTAATTTAGTGCACTATGTAGGGTGTACAATCCCTTGTTCCACTCATTAAGTAGTGCCCTTGATTAGGGGTTCGAGAGGGATTTGGGATTCAGCTTTAGGTTAGAAGCTAGTTAGCTTTGTAGCTCATCGTAGGCGTAAATGAAACGGCACAGAGGCAGAACTTGGAAGCAGTTCATGTTGTGCAATATGGATTTTGGCTTAATGTTTTTATGTGTGTTACTTAAGTAACAACAAGAGATAAACGAATCTCCCTATTTTTGTACAAAACAAATGTTACTACTGTTTTTCTAGCAGTTTGCTGGTAAACTTTCGTAGTGCAGTAGAAACGTCTCCATGTATCATGGTGGAATATTTCTCATACATCACCCAAACACATACAGTATGCTGAACTGTTTATCATGTGTTTATCATGTAATAGCGAATAAAAGCAACATAAAAAAAAAGAGACTTAAAAAAATGTCAGAGTTACAAGGCTAAGTATATTGCTAGTCCGTTTTTACATCACGCGCTTTGATTAAATGCACTTTCTATATTTTAAACAGATACATTAATCCAAATTGTCCATCCTATTCCTTTTTTCATTTTTCTGGTTGAACACACTCGGGAAACAGTTAAAGAAATAAAGAATGTGAATACATCCTGGTTTCTTTTGCGGACAGGAAATGCAAAGCTGAAGAGTCTGAGGAATAACTCTCAAACGTGGATTTTACAATATCATTTATTATCTGTTTCAGCGTTAGGATTTCCTCCCTCGTTTTTCTATTAAACTTTTAAAAATTACCATTCCTTTGTCTCTTTCACCATGAAATTATGTTATCTTTTCCAATTTTCCCTTTTTAGTTTTCAATTTCATTTCATCCATTTTAATGTATTACGCTTTCCTATTTTCGTCATCTTAACCTGTTTGCCGTTTCCTGTTCTGATACTCGATTTAGCCTTTTCTAATTTCCAGCTGCATCTTAAACCCGAAAGCTGCAGAGAATGGGGAAAGGAAATGAAATAATGTCGGAGCGCGCTATGAAAAAGATAAGGAGAAATACGCTCTCTGCGTTTGATAATAACTGACATTAGGGAAGCTGATAACAGTGCCCTTTAAACATTAAAACGTTTAATCTCTCTTATAATGAGGAGGGGACGCCGGATTCACGGTGGAGTACGAAATGCCACCAATATTATCCAGGGATAAATCTAGTGGTTTCTACTGTACTTCTGCCGTACTGTACTTCAACAGACAGATCGCTTTGATATAACGATATTGGCAGGAAAATGGACAAACACCTGGAATATTCCTCAACAGGGTTAGATTAAATCCCTCCTGTCATTAGGTTTATTACTAGACATGACTGGAAAAACTGAACCGGTCATGTTTTAAATTTCCACTTAAAAAAGGAGGAACTAGAACCTACAGTACTACTACAGTATAGCTCAGGGATACTTGTTTCGTACATTTATTGTAAGTGAAACTGAAGCTTTCTCATGTGATTCTTTCTAATTTACTTAATCATGCAGATAAAAAGTAGCTAAATAAATAACAGTCTATAATGTATAGAATTAAGCAGAACCTTCCAAACAAGCTTTTTTCTAATTAACATTAATGACGAACATTTAGTCAGACGTTGTAATTACTATAGCAATAACATGAACTGGACATGTTTTAACCTTTCAGTCCTTGTAAACGATCCAATTCATATTAGAACTGGATCGTATAGGGCAACAGTCTTTTTTTAATTTTTTTTTTTATTAGATTTAGATTTTAAAAATTAGATTTAGTACAGTTTATATATTTATACATATATAAATATAAAGGCATCCTTGCTGTACACAGCATTTATTTGAATGTGCCCACGACTTTTGCTGCCCAGTACTTACACAGTGTGTGTGTGTTTGTGTGTGTGCGTGTGTATTAAAATAATAAATGCATAAATAAATAAAATGAAACTCAAGCACTTTTTATGGAATTTTTTTTTAAATGGCTCAACAACTTTAAAATCAAAGCAGTCAGTTATAAATAAATGAATAAATGGATGAATAAATAAATAAATAAATAAATAAATAAATCCAAAATATTATAGATTCGTTACAGTTGAAGCAATTGTGATAGTTTGACATTGTGATTTATAGCAGCAATATTTTTGTCACGGACAGAATACAAATTCTGAAGACAAATGGCAAAAATTTGATTAGTCAAAACAGTCAGAGCCAACATATTACCCGTACACGCACTGATGTAAGAGTGTTGGACTTGCCGCGCTCATTTTTTTTTATGGTATAATAGCACTAGGGTTTTTTTTTTTTTTATTATTATTATTATTATTTGCACTTTCCATTACAATGTGAAAGAGCAACGGCAATTAGAGAAAAAAAACAAAAAAAAAAAACAGTAAGGCGAGACAGATTACAAAAAATAAATAAATAAAAACACATTAATCTGGGAACCCAGCGAGCCTTCGGATAAGGCGGTCGGCTTTAGTCAATCCACAGCTACTGTATATTTCAGGTTTTTAGTGTTAGAGCCAAATGAAAATGATAATAATCACACGCTTCTCTTCATCACGCCAGATTATAAAGGAGAGTACGCAAGTACAATGTACTGAAATGTACAACGTACAAAGTGCACAACCCTCGTTTCATGCAAAAATGCATTCCAGGGTTCAGCTGAGACTCAAATGAAGCTTCCGCAGTAAGACGGAGATACACCGAGTTGGCATCTTTTAAGCTCCTGGGGTATCAGCAGTCAATTCCATGTACTGATATAAAGCGAGTTCGAGAAATCTAAAGGCTTCTACAGTGGCTTGCGTAAGTATTTACCCGCTTGAACTTCTCTACATGTTATAGTTGTACAGTCTGGAACTATAATAAACTTTTTATTTAAAAAAAAATCTATTCACATGAGGATTGATTTGTCAGCGAGTATTGGCTTAACAACATTTTATTTTGTGTGTAAGACTGAAAGACGTATTTTACAGCACAGCAACAATACCTTGCTAGTGTGTTTCTCTTCGTCTGTCTCCATTTTGTATCTGAAGCGCACTGAAGCACGACAGATCAGATGTTTAAGTCTTTATCAGAGGTCTCTGAAATAAGCCGGGGCCAAGCAGAGATAAGACTTAAAAAAAAAAAAAAAAAAAAAAAGAAGTGTACAAAAGCCCAGCACCACCAAAGACATGCTGTGCACACAACAATGTTTCACTTTCTCCTTCTCTTTTTCCCAGAGTTCAGTCCTTCAATAGCTGTACCAAATTAGCTCTGAGACACTTAAAAGCTCAGAAGAGTGTAACATGATTAATTAGAAATCAGCATGAGACAGAGCAAAGGACGGAAGAAGACCGAGGAGTAAGAGAGTGAATGGGGAAGTGTGGTGGAGCGGGAGGAGTGTTTGAGCGAGCAGAAATTAGTCCGTGCTCCCTTCGAGGACTTGATCAATAGGTGGGGAATTTCTAGGGCCCTGCTGTCCTGCTCCCGCAAATGAAATGCATAAGATTAATTAATATCATTTTGGGTTGTTTCCGCTTCAGGGCTGCACCAAGGATCAACAAAAGGACCAATGATAATATTAATAGTCCTACATAAAAGTGCAACACACAAGACCCACAAATCCCTACTCTAACCATCATAAGGTTCACAAATTCCTGTTCTTGCCATCATACAGCACTCAAACCCTCACACGTCCCATCCTGAAGCCCACAGTGTCATAATTTTGCCATCATAAAACATAGCTACTAACCCCTGCCTTTGCCACTTTTTGCCCACAAACTTCTGTACATGGATTCATGAAGGGCACAAGCTCCTACCATCCTGTGACCCACAAGATCCCAAAATTCCTAGCATCCTAAAGCCAAAATGTTCTTTGGATGTATTATCCATCTAAGCCACCAAAAGCTCCTCCAAAAGACCTTCAAGCTCCTGCCTTGCTAGCCCTCCTGCCACCCTCAAGTTCCTGATACTGCCACCCTAACATTGACATCTTAGACATCACAAGCTCCTGCACTGATCATGAAACCTCTAAGCTCCATCCAGAGCAACAACTCATGATGTCAATCTGTTCCTGAAACAATCATTTTAAACACACCAAGAATTCTTATCTTGAGGTCAGCATGCTCTGGATCTGGACAACCTGAGGCCACCAAACTACAGTACTTCTTCTCCAGCCATCCTGAAATCTACATGCTCCTGGGGACTCTCAATCATGATGGATCTATGTTGAAACCAAAACCTCCTGTTAGTATTGATCTTAGGACTCACCCTGAGACACTCAAGATCTTACCAGATCTTACCAGATCTTGAGACCCAAAGAATCTTAAATCCACCATCTAAGACTAGTGTTCAAGGGGCACTTAGAATCAAAAGCTCCTGCTTTCACTATCCTGTGACAGTGTGTCCTTTTCCGTAGGCATAAAGGCGTCGATGTCTGCAAATCTGCTGAGACAATCTATATTACAAAAAGCACTGGAGTAATTGTCACCTTCAATAAAAGTGACTGTCAAATGTGGAAATGTGGTAATTAGCTACCTTCTTTTTAAACCTTCTCAAGTGGTACCTGAGATGGCAGATATTCCTAACTACAGGGACTTACAAAAGTTTCCATACATGAAGGAACTTTGTAATTTCTTAAAGTTTTTTATAATTTGTTTAGATTTTATTTCATTCAGTTAATGCACCATGGGCACATGAAGACCATGGATTATTAAAAAAAGACAAAACCGAGCAAAAAAGTATTTTTTTTTCATACACGAGTTAGTTTGTCTGACTAATCTGATTGGACAAGGCATTCCATGAGTGGTGATAATAGAGCATAACAGCACTGGGACGTTTAACTATAATCATCACTCTCTGCCACAAAAAGTAGGTCAGTATGGTCCGCGGTACTGGAAATAGGAAAAAACAGCTCTCTGCCAAAAACCACATTCAAAACCAGTCACAGAAACACTTTCAACAAGAACACACATCTGATAATCTTTTCATCTTATGTTGTCTTCATCTTGTCTTTTTAATATTTGCTTCAACGGTCTTCTGAAATGCCTCTGAATCATCCATGTTGTTCTTTTCATGGTTAACACTGGTTACAACACTAAATAATTTCTAACACAAAGCTAAAGGCCAGAACCCTCTCTAACCCCTGATCAAGGGCACTACTTGGTGTCTGGAACAAGGGATTGTACCCTCATATAGCGAACTGGCTTTAGACATAACGCTATTCGGGATTCAACCTCGGAACCTGGAAGTTAGCTGATGGTCAGAAGTCAAAAAAGTAGAAATATAAAGTAAATTAACGTTTAAAGTTTCTCAGGACTGTCCACACCTCCATTGTTTATTTTCCTTATCTTTTGGTGAGAATAAAATAGTAGCGGTAAGAATTACTTTTACCCCTGTTAATTACACAAACTGCCAGTCGCCAGTCGTGGTAGGTTAGTTCCGCCAAGTATAGAAGGATAAAACAGCTGGTTAAATATTCACCGTGAAAGCAGTCGATCCTATGTGATATCACTTAATTATAACAAATAAAACCTCTGGAAGGAGAAATGATCAAGTGTTCTACAATCTGAATCTCTAAACTTGCGCAAATGTTACATTTTCGTGTAATCCTTTAAAAAAACCTAAAGAGCACAAAATGTTTCATTCCTTATGTTAACAAAAGTGCCAATATGCAAATATATGTAATGCAACACTGGTGTATAAGTTGATGCACAACATGTGTACCTTGTTGTTGCTCCTAATTTGCATATTTGCATATTCATGAATTCTAGATTTTTTCTTTTTCTTTTTGGACGATCGAATTTCAGACACTTCTACACCGTTTTAGCCGTCTAATTACATTTCTGTGAACCCATCACAACAAGCAGCGTATTATTCATTAGAGTAGGGGGAAAAAATGACGGTCTTCAGAAAAACATTCCGATTCGTGTCAAAATGTAGCCGTGGCAACGCGAGCAATTACTGTGACATGGAAATACACCGTTGGCAACTATCTCATGCACATGTGTGGGATTGCTCAGGCCTGTTTCTGTCATCGAACTCACTCTAAAGACGCATCTATGCAAATGAGTCATCACCCAAACACTTGCACGCGCTCCAAGGCGCTCCTGCGCCACGGCACGCTCCTGCGCTTTAAAGGAAGCCGCGCTTTAATTGTGTTCCTGAAAAGCCGGCGTGCACAGCCGTGTTCAACGCTTGACTTGCTCGACCGGTCGAGTTTTCCCTCCTCCCCTGTGCACTTTAAACAGCAACCCAGCAGAAGTCATTAATGCCGGCAATGAGCCGTCCAAGTAGCGGGATAAATTAGAAAGAACAGCAGAACGCACTCGATCAACTCTGGTTGATTAATGGAAGTATAAAACATGAGGGGGGAGTTAAAATGTGCCACGTTTGTGGTGCTTTTTTTTCCCTTTTCGTCAAGATGCAGAGGTGTGAGATGAAATGAATAAACTTGGGTTACACCCTTCCCCCCCACACAATCACACACCCACACATACGGTACGGTACATTCTCCTTGAAATGAGGGGCTATGGCATTCAGGAGTGCTGAAGATGCTGAAACGCTGAGAGAGCGTGAACCGGCACAGCAGCGTCTCTAAGCGATCGGAGGGAAATTTCCATTCCTGTCCATGCACAGGCGCACACACACACACCTTTTTGTCATCGCTTGAACGTCTCAAGAGTTTAGGACTGTCAGAGCAAGCATTTGCAGTAAAAGTGGAAAGACTCTGCGCAACTTTACTGCCTATGTATCGCCCACAAAGGAGCTAAAGCCTTGGAAAATATATAGTATCTACGATTTACTGCTAGATTTTTTTTTTTTTTCATTCTCAATTCATCCTCGTGGAACAAATGCTTTGTTACAGTTCAGAGTTGCGGGTAATTCAATCTGATCTCATGAGATAGGCATCTGAAAGCGATGATGCTGCAGGCAAGACAAGACCTGAGCGTTTTATAGCTTCCGCTTCGGCTTTGAGGAAATACTGACAGAAATAATGTATAACACGGCATATTTATCAGCAGAGGATAAAAGTGAATGAATCTTTTTAACGTGCCGTGACTCTTAGACTTAAGACGGAAAAATTGTGTCCAAGTGGAATGAACGCGTCAATCTGAATTAGTTTCTGGAAGCGATGCATTTATCCGAGCGCTCTGAAAATAAAGGAGGCGACCCCGATATGGGCCGGATCCCACCCAGACAGGCAAGGTGGAAATAATCTGGAGAGAAACGTAAAAAAAAGGAAAGCGATGCAGTAAGTGAGAATGTGAGAGTGTGAGTAAGTGCGAGAGTGAAAAGGTTGTGTGATGTGAGTAAAATAAAGGGAAAAGGAAGAGGCACTGAGCATCGGATTTTCGTTGAATTCGCACTGGCTGATTTGCATAAGTGTTGTGGCTTCATTACTGCATAAAGTCACCATCTGTCATGCTCTTATTAATAAAACAACAGTAACAGTAGTGGCAGTAGCAATAAAATCAACAGTAGTACTAGTGACGGTGGTGGAGCTGATAGAAGCAGCAGTAAAGAGAGTAGTAGTGGGAGAAGTGGTAGTAATGATAGCACAGGTAGTGAGTTGGTAGTAACAGGAGTAACAATAGTGGTGTTGGTTGTGGTGGTGGTGTTGGTTGTAGCGGTGTTGGTTGTGGTGGTGTTGGTTGTTGCGGTGTTGGTTGTTGCGGTGGTGGTGGTTGCGGTGGTGGTGGTAGTCCTAGTAGTGTTGGTCGTGGTGGTGTTGGTTGTTGTGGTGTTGGTTGTTGTGGTGGTGTTTGGTTGTGGTGGTGTTTGGTTGTGGTGGTGGTGATAGTCCTAGTAGTGTTGGTTGTGGTGATGTTGGTTGTTGCGGTGTTGGTTGTTGCGGTGTTGGTTGTGTTGGTTGTGGTGTTGGTTGTGGTGTTGGTAATAGTGTTGGTTGTGGTAATAGGGGTGATCGTGTTGGTAGTGATAATAGTGGTAGTGGTTATAACAGTGATATTGATAACAATAGTTACAATACTGATAGTGGTGACCGTGGTAATAATAGTGATGGTCATGATAATGGTAATAGTGATAGTGGTGATATTAAAAAGTAATTCTGAAAGAATTTACCAATTTCATGACTAATAAATCAGATCTTAAGCATGGTTCTGGAATTAGTCAGTGTCACTTGTGGGACAGAAAATAAAAGTTGATTGTACTAATTAAGAATACTTGCGACTTAGTATTTGAGGTTGGGATGACTTTTCCTTAATAATAGGAATAAATAATTCTATAATAAAAATATCGCATCGTGAGATCGATTCATTCTTTTTTAATTACCCTGTAGTGAGAGTCGTGGAGGTGGTGATAATAGTGATAGTGAGAGTTGTGACAAGTGTCATAGTGATATAATTGAAAACAATGATCACTCTCATTCACTCACTCACTCATCGTCTATACCACTTTATCCTGTATTCAGGGTAGTGTGGGGGGGGGGGGACTGGAGCCTATGACAGGAGACTTAGGGCACGAGGCGGGGTACACCCTGGACAGGCTGCCAATCCTTTGCAGGGCACACACTCACACTCACACATTACGGGCAATTCGGAGACGCCAATTAGCCTAATCTGCATGTCTTTGGACTGTGGGAGGAAACCAGAGTACCAGGAGGGAACCCACCAGGCACGGGGAGAACATTTGGTGTTCCTGATTCAACCAAAACATTTTTTTAAGTGTAACCAATTTAGATTTTAACCAACTTAGATTTTTTTAAAATCATTATACAGAAGGTTGTAAACAGTGTCAGATTTCTGAGTTATTAACTTCATAAATTATGAAGCTCTGGTTCTTGCTTTTAGACCCACCTCTCACTCAAACTCCGCACACCAAGTGCATGTCATTGATCGGATACCATCATCATACTCGAGCCGCAGTCAGTACGTGCTGTTTTGCTGAAAAAATTCACCTTAGAAACCAAACCTTGATGTAGGCAAGCAGTAGCAAAAATCCACAAGTCGAAGAACAAAATTGATAAAGCATAAATTTGCAAGAACAAGCTAGGCTGGTTTGTTCTACTGTAGCTAAGACAGCTGCTGCGCTGATCCTCCCTTCTTTAATCAGCACAAAATGGGACTCTGGCCAGTGTTGTCTATGAAAGCAGCATTATAAAGCCTGAGCACAGCTCCTACCTGATAGCAAGAGCAACTCAGGCCAAACCAGCTTGGCAAGTAACGCTCACACAAAATACGAGCCTTACTGTAGCACACCAATTCTGGTGGCGAGGTGGAGGAATTAACTTCTCTTGGCTGTCTGAGCAGCCGAGTTCCTCATCGTCTTCAAACCCTGACTCAGACCTGGAACTATTCAGGAATGATAATTCATACTGGGTTTCTACATTGGTTTGGTGCAGGGGCAGCTCATGGTTAAAGTAATGGATGACTGATTGGATGGTCCCAGGTTCAAACCCCGGCGCCACCAAATTGTCCCTGTAGGGCCCTTGATCAAGGCCCTTAACCCTCACCTGCTCAGATGAACAATGAGATAAAAATGGAAGTCGCCCTGGAGAAAGGCGTCTACCAGATGAGTAATGAGTCAAAAATCCTCTGCACACCAGTTCCATTCAAAATTCTGTCTCAAAAACAGGTGTCCTGCTTGTGATTTGCATGAAAGAAGAGCAGTGTGCAGTCAGTGAGTGTTGATTTGTGGTCTGAAGGTGTACCTGGTGCTGAAACAACTCACAGGAGAGCATAAAGAGAAGTGTTCGGATATCTGCAAACAACATTTGAAGCGATACTGTAAGGAAGGTGAAAGTTTCTTAAAGAGAATCATTACCGGTGACGAGACACGGATTCATCACTACGAGTCTGAGAGTGAGGAACGGAAACAATCTCAATCGCCGACCGAGAAAAAGTCGACTATCGGCTGGAAAATTCAAATGCTTACAGTTTTTTTTTTCGGGGATTCTCGAGGGCCAGAAGTATTGGAACATTCAGGGAAAAGGTTTAACAATCGACAGTGCTCGCTACGGTGAGACGCTTATTGAAGAGCTGAAGACTAAACTTCAGATTAAACACAGAGGACTGATATCCGAGGGCGTCGTGATCTCGCAATCATGTCCGCGTCCTCCCTATAGTCCTGATCTCGCTCCGTCAGACTTTCACCTGTTCGGCCCCCTGAAAGCAGCCCCACGAGGACGAGGATTCACGTCTGATGAAGAACTGAAGACAGCGGTGCGCTCAAACTAAAATATTTTTCAATGAGGGGATACGAAAGCGTGTCGACAGGCGGACAAAGTGCATTGAAAAGCTATGAGATTATGTCGGAAAACGTATGTATTTGTTTTTTCCAAAAGTTAATTAAATAAATAAACTCTACAGCCAGAGTGCGGATAATTTTTGACTGTGCGCAACCCCCAGAAACAGTTTTAGAAATTGCATGGTTTAAAGAGAGAGAGAGGGAAGGAAACCGAGACAGATAGTCGCCCATTGGAGGCTAAAATGAGCAAAGCCACACACACGCACACACACACACACACACACACACACACACACACACACACACACACACACCTGCGACCCCACATCTGCTCACAATGCCATGTCCTTCCAAACAAAAACTTCACTGGGAAGCACTGTGCGTGTGTGTGTGTGTGTGTGTGTGTGTGTGGTCGTGTACAATACTAGTGAGCTTATAAAGAGGTTCTGATTCGCAAATAAAATTTGTCAGCCTGTTTATTATTACGTGTTGAAATTAACAAGCATTTTAATGCTCACACACACACACACACACACACACACACACACACACACACACACACACACAAACACACACACACCATGTGACAGAAAGGTGATCTGGGCGTGGTGATGTTCTCCAGTCCTTAGGTCTCCAGAGAACGAGTCCAGACTGGCAGACAGGCGTACACGCATGCAGGAGCACGTGCACACACACACACACACACACACACACACACACACACACACACACACACAGAGTCAAAGACAGGGGAAACCCAACAAATATTTCCAAGGGGTTGCTTCAAAGCATGGAGTGAGTGGGGCTCTAAAGAATATAAATAAAGCAAAAGATGAATAGATTTTAACACACACACACACACACACACACACACACCCCGGGGCTCGAGCACGGCCCGTCTGGCATTTCGCTGCCTATTAAAGTTTAAAAGCAGGCCGGTCCACCAGGGAGTCAGGAGGAGTCCTGATAATTCCACTGACGAGTAAACACCATGCCAAACACACACACACACACACACACACACACACACACACACACACACACACACACAGAGCATAATAATCATAGCATTTAGGCTACAGGACACACTAAGGACACACAGGAGATAAAGTCTGCAGCACTGAGCGGTGAGATATGTATAACAATAATAAATAATAACAATTGTTTAATTTTATTTTAAGAATTTTATTCTTCGCACGGTTACATCACGTGACGCAGGACGAGTCTCCCATCTGTAACCTCGGCGAAAACGAACACCTCTCTCACACCTGTCTATGAAGATGACGAAAGAGCTGCGACTGGCTCGTATTTCACAGCCGTTAAAGCCTCTAACCAATCATAGCTCGGTCTGAACTCTCATAACCAATCGTATCGCAGAAGGCGGGGTTCATCAGCAAGATGTTCAGCCTGACCTCAATAAAAACTCAAAGCTTCTCCCTCTCCTCCGTTCCCTGGCAGAACCGGTCTGCACACGTCATAGCAGGCACGTCCTGATTACACGCCTCGTTCACGTAAACACGCGTCTTAGTGTCTCAGTGTCCGCGTAAAAACAGCTGGTGAGGGACGGAGAGATAGAGATACAGGGGGAGTAAACGACAGAGAGGAAGAACGGTGCATGGGGGGGATGGAAAAGCAGAAAGAGAGGCAGAGAGAGAGAGAAAGAAAAAACAGAGAGAGGGTGAGATAAAGTCAGAAAAAATAGAACGAGAGAGCGAGAGAAAGAAAAATACAAAAAGCGATGTGCACAGGGTGATGGAGGAACAAAAGAAGGATCAGAAAGAGAGACAGTGAAAGGGACAGCGAGAGAGCGAAAGAGAGGGAGCGAAAGAGCAAAACAGAGGGAGCGAAAGAGTGGCAGTGAAAGAGAAGCAGTGAAAGAGTGGCAGTAAAAGAGAAGCAGTGAAAGAGTGGCAGTAAAAGAGTGGCAGTGAAAAAGTGAATGAGTGGCAGTGAAAGAGCAAAAGAGTGGCAGTGAAAGAGCAATAGAGTGGCAGTGAAAGAGCAAAAGAGTGGCAGTAAAAGAGCGAAAGAGTGGCAGTGAAAGAGCGAAAGAGTGGCAGTAAAAGAGAAGCAGTGAAAGAGTGGCAGTAAAAGAGTGAAAGAGTGGCAGTGATAAAGTGAAAGAGTGGCAGTGAAAGAGCAAAAGAGTGGCAGTGAAAGAGCAATAGAGTGGCAGTGAAAGAGCGAAAGAGTGGCAGTAAAAGAGCGAAAGAGTGGCAGTAAAAGAGTGAAAGAGTGGCAGTAAAAGAGCGAAAGAGTGGCAGTAAAAGAGTGAAAGAGTGGCAGTAAAAGAGTGAAAGAGTGGCAGTGAAAGAGAAGCAGTGAAAGAGTGAAAGAGTGGCAGTAAAAGAGCGAAAGAGTGGCAGTGAAAGAGCAAAAGAGTGGCAGTGAAAGAGCGAAAGAGTGGCAGTAAAAGAGTGAAAGAGTGGCAGTAAAAGAGTGAAAGAGTGGCAATAAAAGAGAAGCAGTGAAAGAGTGGCAGTAAAAAAGGGAAAGAGTGGCAGTGAAAGAGTAAAAGAGTGGGAGCAAAAAAGCAAAAGAGAGGCAGTAAAAGAGCAAAAGAGTGGCAGGAAAAGAGAGAGAGATAGAGTTGAAGTGACAGATACAGTGAAAAAGTTAGGGGAGAGAGAGAGAGGGGGGGGTAGGATGCGCAGGCCTGTAAATTTGACACCAATGCCACCTTGTTCCCAACTTGCTGCTTGCTGATGTTCGTCTGGCCACGCCCACCCAGCACAGGTGTGTAAGAGAAGGGGGAGGGGGGGGTTATGGGGGGTGAGGGGCTCAGCCTGGGACAGCAGGGGGCAGATACTTCACCAAACACAGCTGCTGTTTATGGAGCCACGTGGGCCGGGATTAGGGTTACAAACAGCCAGCTCGCTGTGTGTGAGATACAGTCACACACACACCTCGTCCCGCCACCCACCCGTCTCTCCCTTCGTCCACAGTCGGCAACCGGCGAGGGGGTGTGGCCTCGTCCCAAACCTCCTCTAACAGGACTGAGGCTGGACACAATGGCCTCCACTTCAGTGTAATGAGAGACTGTCTGAGCCGCTCAATGAGAGGGCTTTAGCTGGGTTAAGCCTTCCTCGTACACGGAGGGACGGGAATCCTGAGATCCCAACAAAAGCAGGGCGCTAATTAAAGACCTGGCGTTTAAGCGCATTCGTGGGTAAGAGACACGCACGTGAGCTGTGAGAACCTGCCACGCCCGGAACCTGAGCTACGGGAGAATTAAACCAGGCTTGTGCGAGATATCTCTTTTCTTTCCCTGATCACAATTTCTCATTACAGTATCACGTTATTAAAGATGTGAAATATTCATGTTTACGGTGAACGAGCGTGAGGGCCGGATCAGGGTTGGGGGCGGAGCTTCTGGGAAGCGTATATTTACATTGGAGTGTTTCAGAGTCACGTGTCATTTAGCTCATCGTTTACTTTAGGATGGCGCTGGAGGCTTGTGGAAATATTTACAGACAATAAGTGAATGTGTCCACAAACACACACACACACACACACACACACACATCAAAGATTCTTAAATCTGGCGTTCTGTGAAACGAAGCACAAAGCTGAACCGACTACGCGTCTCGCTTCTTTTCACTCGACAGCCGCCCAGGCTTCATTTACGAACACAAACACCGCCGTGCGCTCGCTCAAAGACGCACCGCTGTTTACTCTCCCTCCCACCGCCGCGCTTCACCCGCGCGCTAACGGCCCCTTTGTTTTCGCTTTCCTTCCTTTTGTTCTGCGACCTGCTCCGTAAATAAATGACTTCCCCCTGACCCTGAGCTGGGTGAAGGCAGAGGAGAAGAGAAAAGGAGGAAAAGAATGGAGGAGGAAGATAAAACAGAAAGACAAGACGAGAACAGAAACAGATAAGAAGAAACAGGAACAAAAGATGAGAGAGAGAGAGAGAGGCTGATGAGACAGGATGTGAAAACATGGAAAGTATAAAAAGGAGAGGAGAAGAAAGAAAAGATGATGATTCAGGAAAATGCAATGAGATTTGAGGAAAAGGCAAGAAGAGAAGATCAGAGGAGAAACAGAAAACACCAATTAAATGATCGGATGATTAGAGAGAGGAAAAAAAAGATGAAATAAAACCGATAGAGAAGACAAGAACAAAAAAAAAGAAACTAGAGAACATGGGAGAAGATAAGAAGACAAGACAAGGAAGAAGGAGCGACAGAAAAAGACAGGAAAATAGGAAAGGAGACAAAACGAAAGAAAAGAAGAAAAGAGAAAATGTGAACAAAGAGAAGAAGATGGAGAAATACAAGAAGAGAAAAGAACACGTGAGAAAAGAAGTTGCAAGACGTGAAGTGAGGATAAGTGAAGATGCAAGAAGGGGGAAAGAGAAGTAAAGAGAAAAGTGATCAGGTATAGGATTCAAGAAGAGAAGATACTTTTTAAAAAAAAAGAGGAGACGCAGAAAAAAAAATAAAAGGAGAGGAGATGCGAGAAGGTGATGAAGGGAATGACGTTTTAAGAAGAAAAAAGAAAATAATAGGACAAATATAAAAGAGATCCAAAAAATAGAAGATGAGAGAAGAAGGAAGAAAAGAGATCAGGAATAGATTTCAAGAAGAGAAGAAACGAGGAGAAAAATAAGAGGAGAGGTGATGCGAGAAGAGAAGATGTGAGACGGGGATAAAAGAACTGAAGTTTAAACAAGAGAAGAGAAAAGGCAAAAAAAAGAAAAGAGAAAAGGTAAGGTAAAATATAAGGTAAAAAGCTTCCAAAAAGAGAAGGTACAAAAAAAACAACAACAAGAAGATGCGAGAGGAGAAGACGTGATTAGAGACAAAAAAGACTGAAGAAGGGAGGATGTGAAGAAGGAGAGAAGACGAAGATGAAAACAGCAGCGAGGAGAGCAATTCCTGACTTAACCTCGAGGCTTGTCATCTCCTGTTGTCTGGATGACTGAGCAGATGTTGCCTGTGCCAGTTTGTGTGTGTGTGTGTGTGTGTGTGTGTGTGTAATGGAGGGTCACATGCTCTGGGCTAACAGCATCTGATGGAGTAGCTGCTTAAATGGGAAAGAAAAAAAAAAACATTCTGGATAGAAGTAGTAGGAGCTCAAAGCACACACACACACACACACACACACACACACACACACACACACACACACACACACACACACACAAGAGTAGAGTCTGACAGGGCCGGGACTCTCAGATCCGGAAACGCAGAAACACCGGCACTTGACCTAGCCCGAGCCGCGGCATAATAAACGCCTGTGATGGGAACGTGGGTCACTGAATTACTGACCTGTACATGTGAAGAACCCTTTCTGGGGTAATTAGCAGGAAACGAAAAACAAAAGGCGAAGCTTTAATGGATGAGATGTGGCAGATTATCGGTGTGGAAGAGAGAAAGATTCTGTAAAGGTTAGCGTGTTTTTATAGAGCACGGTGCTGCTGAATTTTTTATTCTGATTGGTTAGAAGGAGGGGATTCAATCATGTGCTGTACTGGCAGGAGCGCCATCAGTGACGAAATTTTTTTTTTTTTTTTTTTAAAGAACAACACGAAAAATCATCATGTTAGGATGGCAGCAGGACCTGAGCGTAGTGTTGAGCCGCACACTTCCACCTAGCACCAACATCCAGCTGGTTGTTGATCGCTTCCCTTATAGTGTTCTTTAACCCTTTTAAGCAAAGACACATTTCTTTAGTTAGACACCAAACCCTGGTATCTCCCTACCGAGACCTTCCTTATTCCAGCTTCTGAAAACATTTATTTCTCCGGAGTCGGACTGGCGGGCACGGGATTGTAGGATTGTTTTTGGCGAGCTGCATTTTTCAGCTGGGTTGTAGAGGGACGGCGCGTCGCAGGCCGACCTCGAAACAACGCTCGGGATTGTGTTCCAGATACAAAGAGGGAGTCTGGTTTCTCACACAGCCGAGAGGGAGGGGGTCGGGATTTTACAGCCAGAGCGGAGCAGGGCGCCAGGCTGGAGTGCTCTTCACAAACAAGAAACAAAAATATAGTACACTTTAATTTTTTCCTTTTTTTATTTAATTAAGCAAAGAAGCAAATTTTTATGGCTGAAGCGCAGGGTTCGAATGCACGGCTCAGCACCTCGCCAAGCTGAGACACTTCCTGTGCTGTAGCCTGAACGAGTCGCGTACTCGGCTTTATAAGACGTCAATTCCTTCGAGGAGTAGGACTGCTTAAACACTGCTCACACACACACACACACACAATGTTCACAAACATTCATTGTCTTTCCTTGCTCCAGAAGCTTCCACCTCCTTCCTGGGCTCTGGAGTGGATGCGGATGGGGACGGGGCCTCAGGTGCAGCTTGCAGCCAAGTGCTTTGAGGGAGAGGCTTATCTCAAACCACACACACACACACACACACACACACACACTCCTTCTGAGTCCAAGGCGAAATTAACTATTTATGACGAGGCAAAAGCGCTCATGCAAGGGAAAAAAAAAGAGAAGCAAAGACAAAAATAAGGCATCGTTTAAAGAAATCATCGGAAATGGAGGTAAAAATGGTGCAAACATTAATTGCATCGTATAATTCATATTCCTATTATTATAATCTGTGATTATGGTGTATATATTGTTTATCGTGGTTGCTGACTTAACATAAAGACTTTGTTTGTCATTATCCTGATGAACAACATTAACCTTAAAAAATGCTAATGAATTCAAGGTTACATAACAGGTATCGTTCTGGAGCTCAGTGAGTACTCTCTGCTCCTGCTTTGTGAATGCTTCAGAATGTCCTGACTAACTCAATCTGCGGGCGATCGCAGGGGCGCCAATATTTAAGTTAAGTTCAGCCTTTATTTGTCACATTCCGTCTGTCTTCACATTCTTTGCATATTCTTTTTCTGGGGTCAGAGAGCAGGGTCAGCCCTTATACGGCGCCCCGGAGCAGAAAGGATTAAGGGGCTTGCACAAGGGCCTAACAACGGCAACCTGGCGAAGCTGGGGCTCGAACCACCAATCTTCCAATCAATAACGCAGAGCCTCAACACACTGAGCCACTACTGCCCTTGATGCATTGACTTGGCCTTGACTATCCAAAGATCCAAAGAATTGGATTGATGTACACTGATCAGCCATTACATTACAACACAAGAAGTTCTGCCCAGTATTCTGTAAGTTCCTCATGTGCGACCGGGGGAGGTCTGGCCACTCATGGCATGGTGCCTTAAAACCTTTGGATCCTTTGCAGGGTGGGGCCTCCGTGGATGGGGCCTGTTTGTCCGGCACAACCCAAGGGTGCTCGTTGGGATTGGGATCTGGTGCACTGGCATTCTTATCCACGGCATATTCCCACCTCAACCGCTGTTTTCCCATGATCCTTCTCAGGATCAAGAGCAAATATTTAACATCACACTCCCTTTGAGCGATGAACGCAACAAAAAGAAGAGGTTTTACAGCATAGGCCATTGACCTTAAACCTGGTTCTCCAGATGTTTTTGACTCGTTGTTGTGTTTACTCATTAACTTCAATCAAATTCTGGATCAAACAAAGCAAAGGCTGAAAAACAATAAAAGCGAGATGATAAACAAAGAGAAGAGATACAAATAAATCAGGAGAGCAAGAGGTAAATGAGTAAAAGGTAAAGAAGAAGAAGAAGAATTGAGAGCGCCAGACTGAGCACACGACTAATCAGGATTTATCGACTCGACTCTGAGGACTTGAGCTCTCTTTTGTCTGTCCAAATGCCTGCAGGTGCATGAGGGATCCTGTGATAGATCAGTGGTCAGCTCAGACACCAAACGTCTTCACAAAGCTGTTCTTTTGTTGTCCTGGGTCTTCGCTAGCCACAATCGATGCCGACTGAAATTGGAATTGATTGTGTAATCAGTATGGAAAATCAGAGCCAATAACGGACTTTAATATCTATTACTATCGCTTCAACACAAGACGTTGCAGATGACTGATGGTGATATCACGTCTGACTCGAACGATGAGAAAGCAGATGTATCGTCCTAATTCGGTTTATTTCACTAAAAACTGCATTTTTTTTTTTTTAAATGTCTCAGGTTATAAATGCATTTTTTTTAATCTTAAACCCACTGACCATTAGCTTAAATAATTAAACACACACAGAGGGGAAAAAAAACACAGGAAAAGCCATTGTAGTGAAAATAGAAGCTGCAATCAAGACCTTGCAAATAAAGCAAGCAAAATTTACGCTGACTTAAAAACACATTGTACCCGACACACAAAGAATACGGCCAAAAGGGAAGAAAGAAAAAAAAAAGAATCTATAATTTGCAGCGAGTCTTCCCGAGCCCATTTCACCCTGTCGCAGTGACAGGTTCCATTCTGCTCAGAGACTTATCAAGGGCAATTCAAGCACAAACATTATAATCAGACTGTAAGTAAGCAATTTATACATTACAGGTAGAAGGTTTCTGTCAAGATGTCACAAAAGGTCCGTGAGGACGGGGTATGTTCCCGCAATCATTTATACCGCAGTATTGTGATTGTGGCTGCTTTGAAAGAAGAAACATCTCAGCATTCTTTTAAAAAGCATGGAAAGCATTTGTAGAGTTTGTAGCCATTGGGTAAAGACAAAATTAATTTTTAATAAAAGGAAAGACTTCGTAGAATGTAGAACAGTTTGGCTAAATGTGATGCCAAGTCAGGGGTGGATCATCAATCCATTAGCCTGTCCACTGGGCAAGTGAAGGCTCCAGCGTTCTGCCAAGTCATGTTTTGGTTGCCTGGAAACTTTTTTTAAAAAACGTAGCTAACAATATATTATTGTGTAAAGGATGACTTGAAAAATTCTAATCATGATGACCCAGAGACAACATGCAGTTGTTGCTACTTGATAATCAATCACCCAATTGTCCACGCTAGTAATTTGTCCGCCGCTGCATGTATTCATCTCAGTGTGAACAATAGATATTGGGAGAAATTCGATTGTGTTTATGTATCGTGAATATTTTGTCTGGCGATATATGAGTCTTTAATTATCCCCCCCCCTCTTTGTTTTTAACGTGGCAAAATGTTGCAGTTCCTCTATGAGCCTGTAGGTGGTGCACCCAAAACTGTTCACAGACTTGCAGGTAGCACAGCATCCTGTATGACTGGAGCGAATTCTATGTGAAGCTTGTTTAGAATTGTAATGAAATATAAGGAAATGTATCATCAAATCCGGATATTAATAAAAGTGTAATGCTAACAGAATCGAAATACAATTCGAATAGTCACCTAGGTATCGTATATCGATAATATTGTATCCCTAGTAGACAATATTAATCTGTTCACAATCAGGAAAAAAAAAGGTTTAGTGCCCTTTAGTGTTAAAGAAGAAGTATACAGTTCTAAAGTTAACCACAAGAGAAAGTCTGAATGAGCTATGATAAGTAGAGATGTCAAGACCCACCTGCAGAACCAAAGGCTCAGGGTTAAAAGCCAACGTCATTAGAAGCTGCATCCTCTCTGTGTCTTTGAGATTTTTCAACAGGAAGCTTCCAGAGTCCTTAGTCTCAGCATATCTCCTGACTATCCGGTCCAGCAGCCTCTGCGAGGGGCAGTGGACCAGGTCAGACCAGCCTTCCACGACATCAGGAGTCAAGAGGCGAACGTCTCCATTAAGACGGGCAAACTCTGTCTTGTACATGGCCTGGATGAGGTCGCAACGAGGTCGACCGGTCGCTCTCTTGCAGATTTTCTGGTCAATGTCTGCGAGCTCTTGGTTGGAGCCAAGGCGCTTGAGGACGATGCGACGCGTGCCTTCCCGTGGTTCGCCATACTGGGCAAAGAAAACGTTCTTGACGTTGAAGACATCGAGAAAACGCAGTCGGCCCCACGACTCGAACGATACTTGCCCGTTCATAAACTTGCGACACCAACTGGTGCCAAAGCAAGCCGGGCACTTGTTGAGATGGATGAAGCGACGATCTGTCAGCTCGTTCTTTTGAAAAGAGGCAAGAAGCGTGTGAGTGTTCATCAAAAGCACAACAAACAGGCCTACAATAAAGAGAAGCTTCAGGCAGCGGTATACTCGGCCCAGTTTGAGGGGTACGAAGCGCAGCATGGTCAGGCTTGGGACTGGGAAGGGGTGGGGAGGTGAGGTAAGGTGAGGTGAAGAACGTCAAAGCCAGCAATCACTGGTGTTCTATCATTGTGTGCAGGTTTCCATTTACAGTTGCCAGAGAGGAAGAGGATGCTGATGATGTCTCCCTTTAGGCAAATATAACAGGACGTGGGGAGACATCCTCTTGGATCCAAATAGGACAGAACCATAGAAGGCCAATAATCCTGTAATGGAACAAAAATGTAGTTGGTGAGATATAACAAAGCAAATAATTAACCATTTCAGTTCTGCAAGGATTTATCAGAATAAGCAAGTTTCATTAATTCATTTATTCTTTCATACAATCTGGTCTGGGGGGCATTGGATCCCCAACCTATCCTGGGAATAGTAAAAAAAGGATGAGATGCCAATCAATCAGAGCAAACCATTTATTTACATAACTAACAATGCCATATCCATTGGGGCCCAATAGTTCTAGAGAGAAAAGAAACTGAAGATACTTGTCGATGCCTTCTTGGTGGGGACACACACACCATTGATCACCTCCTTAGTCATTAACCAATTGTGGGCTTCTGTGGGCTCATGTATGCTGAAAAGAAGAGACAGCCTTTCCTTCCAAAAGGCCTAGCACAAGCAGCAGATCTGATGTTTGTACACGTCTTCGAGAGGGAGCACACCACCAAAGAGTACTAAATGGTTGAACAGAAAAATGACCGCACTTGGAGGGAGAAAAAGCATCCTTACTTATCTAATATTAACACCATGGATCCCTGCCAGATGATTAAGCTGCCAGACATTTTAAACAAGCTTGCCCTGGCTTATTTCTCCTCCTGGGAAGACGTCTTCAATACCTGATTTAAAAAAAAAGTAAAACGAATAACAGTGCTGCAACCTCTCAGCTATTAATAAATCTAGCAGTGATGATCCCTCAGAAAGAAGTTTTATTTACAGCAGTGAAAACAGCCATACACTGCTACTGCTTCAAAGTGAAAAGTACTGAAGCCATTACTTTTCATTTAATCCATTCCATCCATGTAGTTTGAAATGAAGACGTTCTGCTGAGTGTCAGAAAGGATTTTAAGAGCTTTGGGGGGAAAAACATGGCAATACTTTTGGAAAATGATGCATAGGATGAAGAAAGGACGTCCTTGATGCATGCAAATGGTCAGATGATAGATCTACAGACTTACTGAGAAGAGACACAACTCTGCACTTGCATTTTAGAAATCACAAACACCCCTTCGATCGTTTATCTCAGACAGGTCACTAACGTCTGCTTAAGCTAAATCGTTTATTTTAATACACCGTTACACTGTATAATAATCTATTTTAGGGAAATGACTTTCTATAACTTTGTTCGAGCCGGTTCCCTTGCAACAATGTCAAAAACGGCTGAAGTGAGCCACTTTGAAGTTTATTAGGTCAGGCAAATCAAAAGCGCTGTCTTTCGGTCGACCGATGATCAATGAGCGTGTAGATATTCTCTGCATATTTTAATCTTTCTCTGTGAAGTGCAGGGTGATGACATGCAAAAGGAGCACCACTTCAAAGAAGAAGTCAGCGAGCAAGTACTCCAGTCAATGACATTCACCACTAGTTAAGTAAGTATTCCCAGGTCGTGCTTTGAACCCTGAACCCCAGAAGACACAGTAAATAAAAGGCGGAGTAGCATTGTGTTGCAGTGGATTGCATTGCTAACACACACACAGCTCCATGGTCTCGGGTTCGACCCGGAGTCTGACACCCATTTTTCACCAAAGTGAACCAGGTGCTAATTTATGTCTGGTGCTGGTTCAAACCTCCTCCGTCACATCAGTACGATCATTGTCCCCATCCGTGTATCTCCACTTTCCCAACAACGTAGCGGCAAAAAAAAATGCTAGTGAGCAGCAAGCGTACCAACAACAATGGCGAACGTCAACATGCCTTTGTAAGTCTATTTTGGGATCAAACAATCGGTACTAGAAAGCATTCATTGCTGTCAGTTGCATTTCGACTCCATATCCTTTATCTTGTGCGATACAACACTACACTACATGTGACTACACCACTCAAGGTTAAATATGGCGGTCACAAACCTTAACTGATAAGCCCGCCTTCAGCCCCTGACGTAACCGATTCTCTATTCTAGCGTTGTTATTCTGGGTTCACTGGCACTCCAAAAAAGTGTTTACTGAAATGAATGAATGAATTAATTAACTAAAAGCAGAATAATGCACATTTCTAGGAAACTAACTAGGCTTATTATAATGTTAATCAAACTTCCCAGAAAAATTTTCAAAAGCTTGAAAACAAACTCTGTGTCTATACTTCCACCGAGAATGCACAAACGCATGTGAATGTTTTTTTCTAGAAATATCCTTTAAACTGAATTTGATTACGTCTATATATGGGAAGACGGATGTGTTCGTAGAAGCAATTTCTGGTCTATCATGCAAAGTAATTGGTAAATTGGTACAGGCAGCTGGATAATTTGAAAAGCCTTCCCAAAGAGTTCTCCCTGGATGAGAACAACAAGCCGGTTTATCCGCCAATGCCGACGAACATAAAAAACATTAAATAAAAAAAAACCCACCGAGCAACAAAGTCCTGTGGATTAACAGAAAATAAAAATAGTAGGGGCTTGAGTATAGTCCAGTAAACAGCAGTGGATAACACAAATCCCAATTACATACAGGTAGGAAAGACACTGTGTTTCCAGTATGACACTGGGAAGAAAAACACTCTGTAATAGCATTATGAAATTTTTTTGAAAAAATAATCCCAAATAACTGAAGGTCAAATAAAAGCCCAGGATTTGGCAATACTGATAATTTTTAATTTTATTTATTATTATTTTTCTATATATACAAAGCAGAAGTCCTGTCCGAGATGATACTCGGCTTTACTTCTCGTTAACCATGCACGAAAAAAAGGGATGTTAAATGTGGTTTAGACTTCCGTGACGCTTTGAAGCATGTTTGTGCAGAATGAGAAATTTAACGGTAAGCGTGGCACGACGTAACCGATTCCAAAATCCTTACCGCGTGTCATGCTGCGCCTCAACCAACCTCCAGGTGAATACAATGCTGCCTGGCTGAGACCCAGCGCTTTGAGTAACGCTGCCAAGACATTTCTTTAATCTGAAGGCAAACCTGGCCTCGCCACGAAGCGGCACGACGGCGAGCGGTAACCATCTGGTGAGTGCTGATGTGCAGTTAAAGAGAAGAAGGGAGAGACGGAAATGTCTGAGCGGAGCTCTACTCATCAAAATGAGTTCTATAATAAAAAACACTATACATTCACAGATGGTGCTACTTAACACACACACACGGTCAAAGAGAGAGAAAAGAATTAACACTATTTCAGGGCTAGTACGCAGCGGGTAGTGGGTAGCGTCCATGCTTGTCTTAGAGGGCTGGGATTATGGAAACATTACACGGTGCCAAAAAAGGATACCACACACCAGTGGGAAATACCACAAACATGTCCACGCAACTGCACCCTTACTGTACTGTTGTAGAAAGGATAACGCCACATACAGTACCGGATCAAAATGACTCGTGTTGAGACACCGCCGTATATGTATTGGTTGAGTAGTTACACTCCTTTCTTACTGTTTGTGGACTGCAAGGGCTGCATTGTCGCGGGAAAATAGATGAGAAAGAAATGTCTCGGAGGGAGAACATGATAGTCCTCGCGCTCACCGGTCGTCAGCAGTCGAACGGTTAAGGGTGTTGCCTAAAGAGACAGGTTGGAATTGGCAAGGAATATTTATGGGAAAAGATACGGGAAACTATTCTATGTGGTTGTGTGGTTTCTGTTAAGGTTTTCTTTTTTGTTTTAAGGATGCTGGGGAGTATACATGAGCTTAGTGAAGATCAGTCTGCCTGCCACGTCCACCTTTACAATCTCACACACCATATAACTTCAGTACAGAGTCACTACTACTCTTCTACTCTCTTCTGATTGTTTTTTTTATTTCTCCTCCTAAGCCTACTTTTAAGTTGTTGTTTTTTTAGTTTTTTTGTTTATTAAGTGCAGGGATCGTGCCTTCCACTTCCCGTTTCTAAACATGGACCTAAATCAAAATCAGCTGACGTTGTGAGACCCTGAAAGCGGGCGATGCTAAACCACTGAAAAAACAGCCATCTGACTGAGTGCACTTCTGCTGTGACTCAAACGTTCAGTGTAAGGTCATTTCCTGTTTTAAAAAAGAAAAAGCAGGAGGAAAAAAAAATTAAAAAAATCCCACGTCAGAGACCGAAACGGCAGATACTGTAGTGTGACTCATTGTGAATACCTAGTGGACATTTATATTTAAAAAGGTTATTAGGTTACAGAAATAATCCTTGGCAGCCGCAGCTCTGAAGCTTCACACGGGCTTGGACTTGCAGCCGGGTCGATGTTTGGAATGGAAATCGCAGCATCTCAGGCCTCTATAAACGAGCAGGCGAAACGGCCGAGATATTATCATAACCGCTGCATCGTGCACACTTAGCATAAAAATCAGTGTTTGCATAACCGCTAGCACTTTAGACAAGCGGATTTAAACCACAGAGCTTTTGCTGAACCCCCCAGAATAAGGACCAGAAGTCGCGACCAGACCTTCTGAGTCTATATACAGTACAGGGCTGTGAAAATCATTGCTTATGGTGAACTTTTTGTTTATGGAACTGTGGAAGGAGTCTCCAGTGTCAGAGTCACATACCATGGGCAACTTAGCCTAAATATTTTTGGATGGTGGGAGGAAACTGGAGTACTCGGAGGAAACCCACCAAGCACAGAGAGAACATGCAAACTTAATGCACACAAAGAGGGGAATCGAACCCGGACCCTAGAGGTGGTGCAAGGCGACAGTGCTAACCACTACACCACCGTGTGTTTATGTTTTTATATCCTCACTCAAAAAACAACAGTGCTATAAATACAACATCTGATATGACAAATCGCCTAAACTGAAAGTCGTTAAAAGACTTTGCGAAATCTGCGAAATATGAAATAGTATGCAAAACGAAACATTATTGCTTAATTTGTTTTAAATCTGTTCAATTCTTAACAGAATCAACTGATACATGATGAATCCTTAATATAACCAGCTGCTGTAACATTAAGTGATAATCATAAGTACAGCAGAACCTCGATATGCCAATCATCTTAAGAAATGAACTTTGCATCGGCGTACCGAATCGAACTGAAGTCGCATGCATGTCCGGGAGCCGTTAAAAACTTTTTCTGTGTCAGTGAAAAACCAAGATGGGAGGGTTTACAGGGTTTTTTAGTAATTGGTAATATTTTTGGGTGGCTGGAACGGATTATCATGCATCACATTATTTCCTATGGGAAAATTAATATCGCAATACAAATTGTCTCCATAAGAACTGGCCTCAGGAACGAATTAAAGTAGTATGCTGTAACTGCCGCTGTAAGTTCCGCTGTAACTGTAGATGGAAGCACAAATGGATAAAAAAAATTTACCATCTCAATATAAAACATAAAAATGGATGGAGTTAATAGTATTTATTAATATGGTACATAAAGTTTAAAACACATCAGGACATGTTGTTTGGGGAAAATTATCCACTTTTAAGATCCAAAATCTAATTCCACATTTTATTTCATTATATAACAATGTGCCATGTTCTTGCTCACCCAAACCAATTTACAGTTAGTTTTTTCAGTTTTAGCTTGGCTCAGATTTCAAGGCTTAGGCCACTGGGGTCACTTGTTTCATGTGGTTGTTTAGTCTCATATACAGCATTTTTGTGTTGCATCATGGTCCGGTAGTTAGTGCGCTACAGTTCACTTGCAAAAAAAAAAAAGGAAAAAAAAAAAGTCTCACCGCGATGCATCACTTTCCTGTTAGTTCTTTTGATTTGCAGAATTTTTCTCCGGAATCTCTCTCGCTCAGCGCTTTTGTTTTGAATTACGACTCTATTACCCATGCTGCTCTCACCTCCCGCTGCCGGTCAGCGCGATCCTGCCAGGGATCACCGAGCATTGGCGTCTGCGCTGACCGAGGAGAAATAAACTCACGCTGAGCCCACGCTTTACCACAGAGCACCAGGCACAGGCAGAACACGACGCTCTGACGATCACTTCGCTATCCTTTACAAATCAGGAGATCTAAACTTGGCCAAATGGAAAGAGCTGAGTCACAGGCAGGGGACAATCGCAGCACGACGAGGGCAGACGGAGCCGACAGTGTGCGCGGAAGCTGAGCGATACAAACTCCGGCAACGTGTTTTAAAACGTTCTTTTGATGTCTTGTGTTTTGAAACATTCTTGTGATGTCTTGTGCAAGGTTATGGAAGGAAAAGTGTTGTATTTTTGAAGATATTTGTCTTCATATTTTGACAAATAGGACGAATACATAAACGTCCAACGCGCGTCTGTAATTACATCTGATTCACATTCGGCGACGCTCACAAAACTCCGAGCTTGTGCGACAGACATGATGAGAAAACATCACGAATTTCTCAGACGCAACCGTAACTCAGTCGTATGTCAATGGTGATACAAATAGATGTTATTTAACAGTTTAACATCATCTGAAATTCACAATCAAAAGAGAAATTAAAGCAAAAATAAATAAGAAAGTGAGTGAGGTGTAGTAAGGGTGCAATAACAATCTTCCTTAATGAACGTGCACAATAATCACATCACTCTCATTTTTTTAAAATAATTGTTATACGTCTACTAGACCGGACGTGCTGCGGCTCTTTATTTTATGGGGTTTTCACAGAATGGTGCTTGTACTCATGAGTCTAGTGATCTAGCATCTGATTTTGCAAGCAATTTGTCTCAGCGTACGAAGGAACCGATCCAAATGGCAGCTAAGTTGTGCGTATATCCAAGAGTCGTTCACAAAACTTGTTCGCATCAGGGAAAAAAACAAGCGAAAAGAGTTTACTTTTTTTGTGGGTTTTTTGCAAGATTTAGTAAAGACGTAGCACTGCGGGTCCCAAGATGGAAAGAGTGACAAACGTTTGTTTTTTAAAGCAGCCGGTGCCAAGAGGAATCATGAATTAAGGTTAAGTGAGGTTTAATGTCTATTTATTTAATATTTTACTTCATTTGCATGTCTTTTCTAAATGTTTTGAGAGCTTTTATATGCAAAAAAAATATGGTTATTGTGTCAGAAATTGGTAATATTGGTAAGATTTTTGGGTGGCTGGAACGGATTAAGTGCGTTTACATTATTTCCTATGGGAAAACGCGTTTTACAATACGAAATTTACCCTCAAGAACTCGCCTCCGGAACAGATAAAATTTGTACGCCGAGGTACCGCTGTACGTTCCTTATGGGTTTGGAAGCAATAAAAGTGGAGCTGCACAAAAAAAATCACATAAAAATCGAAATCTCTATATGGATCAGTGCAATTATCTAATTATAAAGACTTTTTTTAAACATTTGAGGTTATAAATAAATACCAGCAAACATTTTCTTAACTGCACCATTTGTGTTGTTCTTAGCCTGAATAAATACTAAATGGTTTTATATATGTAATAATTACATATTGCAGTTTATCGCAATAGCGATATTTTTAACAAAACCTAAAATCTACTCTAATAACCAATAACATGCTGTGGAATCGCGGTGCTCTTGGTTGTTTAAGGGTTAGATTGATATTTCTTTTCTCTGGCAATCCTCTGCTCCACACTCCAGGCCAGCTGGTGGCAGTATCGCAATTGAGACTTAACTTAAAAAGAATATAAAGCAAAAAAAATCTCACAAAACACGAGTATTTGCAGAAGCAGTTTATATTTTCTCTATAAGGTGTGGAAGAGTTTTTAACGGAACTTGTTTTAAATTTAATTGAGTCTATATAATTAAACAATCACGAATTGATTCTAAATCTAAAACAGAGCCAATGATTATTCAATCATTCTGTTATTATTACAGAAACAGTGAGATACGGGAGCTTTAAGAAATAGAGCAGCCGTTAACAGTCACGCTGCGTAAAGAAGGTTAGAATCCGATGAAGTTGTTCGATAAGTTCGTGTTGTAACGAGATAAACTAAGTGTCGTCAGCTGTAAATAGATACAGAATACACAAATACATAAAGGAATGCATAAAAAAATAGATAAAGTTTACACGACTGAAGGGGAAAAGAAATTAATTAAAAAACGGACAGAAGCGAGTGATTATTTCTGTACCGCTGTTAGAGACGAGCGAGACCCTCAGGCTACACCTTGGACTTTAGCTCAGGTGTTGGATGAAACAGAGAGCGATGTGGAAACCAGCACGAGTACACACTCCATCGTAACGTGAAGAGAAGGATTTCGGGTTGAACCTGACCACACCGAGGATTTTCTCTTCATCGATCTCGTCGGCTTTAAAAGCATCTCGCTCGACTTGTTGTATCATCTTCAAACAGCATTTTACTGTAATCACTCTCTCCTGCGTGGAAGTGCATTTATAACCCGAGAATTATTCTCAAGTCCGAGCTCAGACGCCGCTCTAGCCCAGGATCGAATTCTTTATCTTTTTTTTTTTTTTTTGGAGAGCCTAAGAAGCGCTCGCTCTCAGCCGTTACTTCGGAGTGTGGTCGGCTGGAGTTGCCAAGGTTATCGACTCGAGGAGTCAATAATGTGAGATCACAGAAACAGTCATCCAGGGCTGAGGAGTCTCAGTCTGGCGACCCCACACACACAGACACACAAGTCCTCAGAAAGAAAGACAGAAACAAAAATCACTCTCACTCACTCTTTTTTTGCGAGCCAAAGGCAAAACAGGAACTCGTTAGTCAACATTTTTAGGGTTTAAACAGACACGTGAGCAACATTACGCTGAATCACGTGGCACCAAATGAACTACACAAACACTCTTTTAAATCCCTCGGGTCAGTCTGTCATTAGAACCGGAGCCAGAAACAAGAAAAGCCTTGTGTGTAAACCGAGATGAACAATGACTTCTGATTAAACACACGCTCTCAGCACTCACCCTTGTCTTCACAAAAGCATCCGTCTGTTCAGGGTCTCCCTGTCCTGATGAGTTTAAAGCTGAGGCTTAAACAAGATATACGCTCGTCTGCAAGGGTGTTTAACACACCCGGGGTTGCATTCTGGCTCGGCAGACACTTGCATGCAAAGCATTTTGGTTTTTTAAGTGGGCTCTTTTGTGGCTTGAATGCAAATTGCAAAACAGAATTGTGAAACTGCTAAGCTCGGCAAATGTCGCTGTCTGATTACGGTGACTTTTTTTTTTTTCAGTGGTTTCTGTTCTCACACTCCAGAAGTATGACTCAGTTTCTGAATTAAGATCCAGAAAGGTGTTTGTTTAGACATCTTTTTGCGTCTATGTATATGCAATTTAAACCTTGCACTATAAGCATTCCTGAAAATGTCTATTTGTAATGCACACATTTGTTCGCTTTGGTTAAAGTGTCTGACTTTCAAATACGATTTAAGTGTCAAAGATTTCTTCTGAAGATTAACCTCTGATATTTGCACACGGAACCTCCTCCACGATCCAGACTCACCTTTACACATGCAAAGCAATGTGCTTTCTACAAAAGTCCCGAATGCATAGATTTGCATCCTTTTGCATCTCAAAGGTTGGGAATAACAACTGTGTGGAAGTGAGCACAGGACTCGATAAAGGAGTATGGCTCACAGGAAAGTGTGACTAAAGATTGAACCTTTTTTTTTTTTAAAGAAATATGAAAATTTCAGATTTGCAGAAAACTTCATGCATTTATGATAATCCTCTCGTGCATTAAATATGTATATATGCATGCATGATGATGATTATGATGAAGTCTCACTTTGAGTAGCTGCATTAATTTATATTTCAAGTGATTGAAGTACAAGATGCATCTCTTAAGAAGGCAACAATGACATGAAAACATCAAACAAAATTAAATACAAGCCATGCATAAACCCCAGTGCACACATGCATGCATGCAATATTTACTTATGCATGTGCAGCAACTATAATCCCACCTGGAAAGGAGCCTGAATACCGACCTGACACTTTCTCCACTCAGTTTGGAAACAGTGTTTCTCGCGCGCGCGCGTTCTGGACCATTATGTCTCCGCAGATCAATCACTCAGTTAAGATCAAAGGACAATCAGATACTTTAAGGCACGCACAAGCAGATCTCTAGTCCTTTATCATGTGCATCTTAGGAGAGAAAAGTAGAACACGGATCTTTTTTTTTCCATCAGGCTTTGGAAGCCCCCCATCCGCCGGTGCGATAATAAACACAGCGCCGTGTTTTATTCTTATTCTTCTCCTTCTTCTCTGCAGATTTACCCCAGCTCTTTGTCTCTCTTTCTATGCATATACATATATATATATATATATATCAGAGACGCGCCAAGTGCAATGATCTCCCCGCAGTGTCCCCGCAGCCTGATTGTCCGCTTGATCTCGCCGTGTCTCTCTCTCTGCTCACTCGCTCCCCAAAGCACCAACAACACAGCTCCTACTCCGACTTCACGACACTCCCGCTCGCCTTGCGGTACTCGATTCTTAGGTCATCGCGCGTATTTACACCGGTATTCCGACAAACCCCGCCTACGACGTGCCGATTGGCTGATTCTCCCCGTCCTCCTGCGCTGCTGCACCGTGTTGGCCAATTAGAGAGAAGGAGAGGCGGAGTGTACGTCTCCAAACGCACCACAGTAGGAGGAGTTTGGACCGATGCGAGTGGGAAAGACAACCGCGAAACTGTCATATCGGTGTTGCTATGGTTTCGTTGCTCGACTCCGCCCACTTGTTAGACACGCCCAGGCGCGCGCGCGCACCTCGCGGTGTCTGTCAGGTCTGTTGATGTCAGTGAGTTTTAATAATGTTTAGAGTTTGATATCAGGATGGAACACAAGCGTTGTGTTTACAGGGAGGTGCAGCAACAGACTGTCTCACAAGCAGCTCAATAAAAATAAAGAGAAATGTAAACTTCAGGTTCATTCATTTGTCTGTGTAAAACTTCTGTTTACCTCAGATATGGAACACTAAGGCATTTTTATTGATGCACTTTATTTGTTTATTTATTCATTTGCTTATGTATTTGTTCATTCATTCATCTGTTGTTTCTGTTGTTGTTGTTGATGCTGCTGTAGTTGTTAATACTATTGTTTAATGTTGTTGTTGTGTATTTTTGTTGCTGCTGTTGATGTTAATGTTGTTGTTGTTGTTGTTTTTAATATTGTTTAATGTTGCTTTTTTTTTGCTGTTTTTCTTGTTGTTTAATCCTGTTGTGGTGGTGGTGATGGTGTTGTTTTTTAAAGTTGTTTCTGTTGCTGATGCTGTAGTTTTTGTTGTTTAATGCTGTTATTGTAGTGGTGATGTTTTTGTTTATTGTTATTGTGGTGTTGTTTTTTAATGTTGTTTCTGTTGCTGATACTGTAGTTGTTGTTGTTTAATGCTGTTATTGTGGTGTTGTTTAATGTTGTTGTTATTGTAGTGTTGTTTAATGTTGTTGTGGTGGTGGTGTTTTTGTTTAATGTTGTTGTTGTGGTGGTGTTTTTTAATGTTGTTTCTGTTGCTGATACTGTAGTTGTTGTTGTTTAATGCTGTTATTGTGGTGTTGTTTAATGTTGTTGTTATTGTAGTGTTGTTTAATGTTGTTGTGGTGGTGATGTTTTTGTTTAATGTTGTTGTTGTGGTGGTGTTTTTTAATGTTGTTGCTGATGCTGTAGTTGTTGTTGTTTAATGCTGTTATTGTGGTGTTGTTTAATGTTGTTGTTATTGCGGTGTTGTTTAATGTTGTTGTTGTGGTGTTTTTTAATGTTGTTTTTGTTGCTGATGCTGTAGTTGTTGTTGTTTAATGTTGTTGGGGTGTTGTTTGTTGTTGCTGCTGTAGTAGTGGTTGTTGCTGCTGTAGTAGTGGTTGTTGTTGTTGTGTATTTCCTGTTGATTGTTTGACAGTATATTTCTACAACTTTAGTATTCATCAGATAATCCCATCATGTTCATTATCCATACAAAACTGATTGATTAATGATTGACCCTATTGAATGCTAAAGCTAGGCTCCTGATCACAGATACATTGTTACACATTTAGTTACACATTTAATGTTTTCTTTTTCCTGCTTAAGTTAAGAGCTGTAACTGTTTGAAGTTAACACGTTGACCTCATTGCGTATGGGACTTATTTGCATTAATTATTATTTGCCTCAGGTGATTCTAGCTTTTGTTCCTTGAATTGTTCCTGTTTATATACAATTTAACCTAACCTGCATATTTACATTTAATTGCAAATTAATTAATTCATTAACTTACTTATTTAATTAATATTTGATTTATTTACTCACCTACTTATTAATTTATATATTTAAACTACAGGGTGATGCACAGCAAATGAACGAGTGTCAAGTTGTTTTATTACAGTTTCTGGCCGAAGAGTCTGCGGCACACAGAGATTTGGAGCAAGAAGCCAAGAATGAAGGATTAACAACTACCTTTAACAAATCCCTGTAATTACTTTAATCCTTAAAAATCCTCACAGGAAACATCCGCTGCTGTGTCATGTGGACCGAAGCTTCGTCTGTGGCTCGAATCTACAGTATGATGTTTTAGAGGGAAAGAAAAATAATCAGTGTAATGTTACACTGTAAATATCAGTAAATATTAGTGTTTACAGTTTATAGGCTGTTCATTGTGCAGGCCTGACTGTACCATGGATTGGATATATCCAAACAATTTAGTTTGGAAACAATTGTATTCCATTAAGGCCTCCTAGACCCCCTGAAACAACCACATGAACCCGATGATTAAAAAAGAAAAAAAAAAGTAAAAGTATGCTTTGATTTTTAAGTGCAATATGAAATTGTGTATAGTATAAAGCAAGAGCATGTTTGTTTAAAATTATGCATGTGCTGCCCTCTAGTGCTGTGTTTGGGGTGAGACTCTTCCTCAAAAATTAAGATTCAAATGTACTTTATTGACATGACAAATATTTACATTTGTTTTGACAAAGCTTACTTTCTGTAAGCACATAAAATAACAGAAGTAAATTGTAAAAAAGCAAAACAAAAACAAAAATGTATATAAAAAAAGTAATAAGTAAATTTATTTAAAAAAATTAGAGTACATAGAAATAATATCTCAGTGTTATCAGTATATCAGGGTTTCTCTCATCTGCCCTGTTTCCTGCTTAAACCAAAGTCTCTGCTCAGACTCAGACTCTGCTTTACTATTTAACCCCAGTCACCATCACATCAGGTTAAAAGTGTGTGCAGAAGTAAATTCAGCTTCTCGTCCACTTGTTATGAAAGTGATGAAAATCTGTTTTGACACCAGGAAAAGCAGTAGACTGTTAAAAGGAGGGTGCAGAGACTCCAGAGGCAGCGCTAATCTAATGCATGTTAGTTACGGTACAATAATCTAAAAAATCTGAAATATGAATAAAGTGTGCTTCATTTTAAAAAGATTCATGATATCTCATTTGCCATTTGTGCATAAACCAACAGTTTGAGTGCATTGGAAGTTTTTGTGCATAAGCTCTCTAAGGTCAGAGATAAAAAAAAAAAAAAAGTAGAATAAACATATAATACAGGAAATAAATAGTAGAAAGTTTAGGCTGTCAGACTACAAACTCTACAACATTATCTAGTAGTGTAATTGTGTTTTAAACATAGTTCCCAACTATCAAACTTAATTAATTTTAATACTTGAAGCACTATCATTTAAAATGAATTATTAAAGGTGCACTTCTTACAAGTTTTTTATTAAAATGTTCATACCAAAATATCCTCCAGCTTCATGGCTTGTGATTCTGCGATTCTATCTCAACACTTATTTATTTAATGATCATTTTCCAATCATATAAGTTCCATAGGCCTGTACTTGTGGCAGTAGTTAAGGTGTTAATCTACTAATTGGAAGGTTTCTGGTTCAAACACCACGACCACCAAGTTGCCACTGTTGAGCCCCTGAGCCGGGCCCTTTACCCATAACTGCTCAGATGTATAATGAGATGTAAGTAGCTTCGTATAAGGCCATCTGCCAAGTGCGTAAAAGTAAGTACTATGTACACCCTGGATGTCGTGCCAATACATTGCAGGGCACACATTCATACACACACTCACACGCTCATTTACAATACGGGCAATTTGGGAACACGGATTAGTCTAATCTGCATGTCTTTGGACTGTGAGTGGAAACCAGAGTATAAGGTGGAAGTCAAGGTGACCATGCTAACCACTAAGCCCCTGTGCCACCTGTTTAATACCTATAAAAAATTTTATCATAGCAATACGTATAACATTTGAATATGAAGATTTTTTTTTATATATACCTTGTCACTAATCATTACAGACTCCTTGATAATCACAGTTTTTGACACTATGCCACTTCTAAAATGGTTTGTCATGATGCCACGTTCAGCCTCTGACAATTCAGTTCAATTTAATTCAGTTCATTAAGCTTTATTAACATGACCGTTATAGCAGATACAATTTAGTGAAACTGCTGAAGCTTTGCTGCCTCAGAGCTCCCGGGTCCGCGGCTCGAGCATAGCCTTGGTTAGCTCTTTGTGTGTAGATTCTGGGCGTCCTTCTGGCTCTCCTCTGGTTTTTCCACCTCCCATACAGTACCATAATTTAGATGCACTGGTTGACATGTAAATGTCAGGCTGTGTTTTTAGGGTAGAATTTAAATCTAGAAACCTTGACTAGGATTACGCTGAACAAATATGAGGGCTGTTCAGAAAGTAATGCAAAAGTGGGGATGACTTTTTTTATTAACGGACACTGGTTAAATCTTCCTTGAAAATCCTCTTTGTCGCAGGTGATGGTTTGGCTTCAAAGCTGGCTTCCCCTTGTCAGTGGACAATTACTCTTGTCTCCATAAACATTCTGTAGGACACTGGGAGACCATCAACTGCAACGAATTGTTTATTGCTATTCCAAATGTTTGTACCCATCTTTTTCTAATTCCATGGTCTTAAAAGACTGTAAATCAATGCCGGCGTCCAAAATAAACAATAATCTCCTTTGAACAGTTGATATTGAGATGTTTATCTGCTACTTCTGCTCTGTAAAGCTTCATAACGGCTCTCATCTGAGGTTCTGTTTGTTAATTGGTGATTTCTGAGACTGGTGACTCTAAATGAACTTCTCCTCTGCAATAGAGGTAACGTTTTGCCCTTGCTTTTCTGGGAAGGTCTTCATGAGAGGGATCTGGGACTTAAATTAAAAGCTAGTTGTATCTCGCTTTGTATCTCGTGTTAGCCACGAACAGAAAAACACTGGCCATTCAGAGGCATTGTAGAAATGACTTTATTACATAAGAAGCGATTACTTAGGAGACAGTGTTGTTTAAGGTGACATTCATGTTTTTTTGCTGTAATTGATTCCATAACTGGTTTTAAATGTGAGTTTTGGCCGGCAGCTGCTCTCTCCTCTACACTTGTTCAGACTTTTACCCATGCAGGTGATTGACAGTTAGTGTATTTAATTATTGATAGAACACTTGTATTTGTGCACCGCAGTGTTTGTTATCACCACTCATGGCATCATGCAATGCCTCTCATCCAATCAGATTACTCGACTGAAATTGTTGTATAATTTTCTGTAACAATTTTAAAAAGCTCTATACCAATATCCAGGGACAGCATACTGATTTCAGGGCATTTATCTTTTGATGTTTTAATTCCAGGAGGAATAAAGCATGTTTTTCTTCAAACATCGCATCAATCTGACCTTGGTAAGTTGAAAGGACTAATGTTTCTCTTCCACACTGAGTCCCATCGTTTCATTCTGTTGGGTTCTGGGAGCAGGGTCACTGCTTCTTTCACATCCATTTCCCACAGAGACGCCTCTCTAGACCATTTCCTATTGATTTTGTACCTGTTGAATGTTTTTTTTTTTTCATTTGAAAGATGTTAAATAAATAAATTTAAGATATGTGTACTTTTAGCATTATGCACAGTTCTGTTGAATTTCTCTAAAAGCAGCTCTGACAATACTGCAAGCGGTAATTCACAGGTTTCTATAGTAACAACTGTTTGACAAAAACCCGTCTTCATAAACCAAGTGTGGATTTCTGTAAGAAAATAAAATGAAGTAAAATAAATCCAATGAAAGTTGCAAGTGGTTCTTGTTCTCAATTATAAACAACAGTTCTATTTAAAAGGTTTTAGATTAATCAGTGCCACTAGATTTTGAACTATTTTTAAAAAAGTAAAAAAGAAATGGTTAAGAACTACAACCAGCACAATGCTATACTGTACATTGGTCAGAACTCCTTCTCTAAGTGATATCTTTATATTTTAAGCATTGGAGGACCCGAAACCAGACTCAGGAAAGTTTCTATCTGTATGTTTGTCCAGCAAGATTTTGTCATGGCATGATTAGCAAAACTGGTTGAAACTTTGGCAAAGTTAAACCTGCACTTTTTAACACGCTGGAGTCGTTTTAAGACAAAACTTCATCTTTATACGATCTAGTTTTTCCATTTCTCATCTGTGATTCACTCTCCGATTACAGAACAGGGAGTGTATTTGGCCGATGATGAAAGAAGTACAAAATGTGAGATACTGAACCTTACAACATTTTATTTCTTTGTATTAATAAGTTAGGCAAAGAGTTATGACATACAGAAAGACAGACAGACACGTACATGGGCTTCAACTTGAAATAATAATAACAGTGATTACAATAAAACTAATAGTTAACATTCTACTTATTTCTACAAACAATTTTCCCTTCAACAATGGGTTCACTTGCGATAGTATTTTAAAATAATTTTATGAATGAAAAGTCAATTATTTTATTAAAAACAAAACATTTAATCGATACTTGGTTTATTCCTGAATTCAAAAGCTCTAAACAAATACAGATAGGAACACAGATCATCATTATAACAAAGCAAGTGAAAAAGATCCACATATATGAAAGTCCTAATGGATTGAAACATAGAAAAAAAAATCCAATAACATCCAACAAATGTTCAGAGGGCAAAATAGGGGCAAAGATCAGAAGATCAAACAAATCCAAATTACAAACTCAAAAACAAGGCAAGGTCATCTACAGATAAGCTAATCAATAAAACATAACTCAGAATGTGCAGCAGTGCAGGCACACTTTAGGGCTTTAATCCATGTGTCTTTAGGCAACAGAAGAAGAAACATTTAAAAATAAGGGCATGGAAACGTCCATGTTACACAGAAACAGAAAATGCAGTTCAGAAAATGTTGCCCCCAGTTTATACCTATAGATTCCTAACTCTAAACAAAACAAAACAAATAATAATAAGAAAACTGTGAATGCAATGTGTATAATGCAGCAGATTGGGAGAATCATAATGCGTAGGAAAAATATGATTATCTCATTAAGAAATCACATGGACCTACAATACACTTAAATATGAACACTGAATGAAAACGCTTGTTTGGCAAAAGTCAGTTTTGTCTTATATTAAATAAAAGCTAAAAGATAGAACACATAATTTACCTGTCCTGATTGTACACTGCCGTTCCCAGTGATGGACAAATTATACAAATCCTGCCTTTGAGTCGAAATATCCAAAGTTAAATTTTACTGAGAAAAAGTACAAAAGTGCTTTATTTCAAATGTACCTAAGTATTAAAACTATTAAGCTTGTATAATTTTACAGCCGTCTCTCTCTCTCTCTCTCTCTCTCTCTGCTTACATACTAAAGAAGACAAAATCACATAACTACATCTAATAGTCAGCAGGTGGCGATATTATCACTTCAAATGCTACACACACCCCTGTGCTTAAGTAACACAATGCCATGCACAAACATAGTGAAGTAGAAAGTACAGATATTTGTTGTAGGATGTAATGGAGTAAAAGTAACAAGTATCCACCAACTACTCAAGGAAATTAATAAAGTACTTTACTTAGGTAATAAAGTTTCCTTCCATCTCTAACCATTGCAATGAGAAGAATTTATACTGTATATTTAAAAAATCCGAAACAATTTAGACTACACAGAAAGTCCAGGTTCCTCCATATTTACATTAAAATGCAGCAATGAAATGTTTACCCTTAAGAGTCTCCTTAGCAATCATCCCGAAATTTAAAATGTTTATGAATCAAATTCAGATTTTCTTTCTGTAGTAATGCAGAGTTTATTCATTTACCTCAAACTGATTTAATGGACAGGTCAGCTTTCATGAAGATCTTGTTTAAATCCCCAGTACAGCACTATAGATAGACACTTAGTCATACCTGTGCATATTCATGTCTAAGGCACTTTAAAGTGATGTATAGGAAGGAACGATTACCACTCATCAGACCATGGGCTTTTAACTTATCGTTTTGTGCCACATTGAGACATGTGCATCTCTCAGGGTGAGTGAGAGTGGGGCAGGTGGATTTGGTATACAAAAAAAAAAAAATGTTTATTGGATGGTCAGCTCTTTGTTCCACATGGCATTGATTCCCTGTTTTTTGTACACATGCCTTGGCTTTGATGCCTTTTACAGATTGGTAAACATTTCCTGGTTTTGTGAATTTTCCTTATTTGGCATAGAGTTCCAGGGTTAATAAAGATTTTAATATTTGCAATAGGCTTCCTTGTTTGGTAAAACATTACATGCAGTATTGTCTAAAGTTTTGTGAACACTGAATATTTTTTTTAAACTCAACTTAGAATAGTTATTGTGCCGTATTTCGGATTCTTCTTTACAGCTAATCTGCTGCATCACTTCTATAAACAGGGTCTGTTAATTTTGTTAGTGTTGTCTAACCTCTGTGTTAATTATCACGCTCCATTTGGTGGTTTACAACCGTGAATGAGGACGACACTGCTGAACATCAAGGACAGTTTGTTCTCCACAAAAACTTTTAGCTTTCTTTTCTGTTATTGTTGCTGTTGTTGCTAATAGGCATTTTTTATTTTTGCCTGTACAAACAGATGAACTGGTTATTATTTCCAATATAACCAAAAGACACAACAACCAAAAAGCCTATTAAAGCTAGGCTGTGTGTTTAAGGCAGCCTTCAAGTTACTAAGCAGGGTTCACACGGGCCATAGCAATTCATTATACTCTGTTTAAACCAAAATTTGGCACCAAGATTTGTATTTTAATTAAATTAAGAGTCGGCCCATTGGAAAAGGTAATTAGTACCTGGTGCACATGGCATTGCCTTTTCACACCTTAAAGCGTGGAGTTACACAAATGAAACTGCAGGGTTATGCATGTCTTACACTCTGTGCTTGTTACTCCGTCTTTATGAGGTTTCCTGGTTTTGTGCACAGGTGAAAAGAAAACGAGTGGAAAAGCACTCCTGTTGAGCACATTTATGCAAGATTAGGAAGTCATTTGTGCTGGAGTGAATAACATGTGCATGATCATGTGACCCATTAAGGGCTTTGGCAGCAGTTAACATTTTTTATGTCTGGCAGAACAGAATCTTACCCTGAAGAAAATTGGCTTTAATTCATCATTTAGAAATCTTAATCATAGAAACAACTATAGAGATAGAAAATGGATAATGGGACACGGTGGTTCAATACAGATTTTCAGGTTCATTTGGATGTCGAAATTTTCTGGTTTGATAAAGCTGGATTGTGTCAGGTGTAAGGACTCAATACAGCTTGTATTCTGATTGTACTAATTTGATAATTAATTGGTTTATTGTAGACAATTTTACATAGAATTTTTGGTTTTGTGCAAATTTATTGGTTTGGTACAGATTTTCTCCTTTCAGTAAGATCTCACGGGTTGGCATCGATTTCCTGTTTATTTGTACATACGTATGTCTTGGCTTTGATGCCTTTTATAGATTGGTAAACATTTCCCGGTTTTGTGAATTTTCCTTATTTGGCATAAATTTCCTGGGTTGATAAAGATTTCAATATTTGCCATAGACTTCTGGTTTGATGCAGATTTTATTATTTGGCATATATGTTTGGTAAAGATTCCTCTATTCATCTTAGACTTACTTATTTGTTAAATATTTCTTCATGACATACTGTATAAGCGTTCTGGTTTGGTTCAGATTTCCTTATTTGCCATAGACTTTCAGATGTATTAAAATTTCTTTTGTATGCATAAGACTTTCTTGGTACTGCCTTTATGGTTTAGTAAAGATTTCATTATTTGCCCTATACCTCCTGGTTTGGAGCAGATTTCCTAATTGGGCATAGCCTTCCAGGGTTGGTGGAGCTATTTTCAATTGCCATATACTTCCTGGTTTTGTGCAAATTTCCATATTTGGTATAGACTTCCTGCTTTGATAAAAAAAAAAAGAAAATAAAGAAAGAAAACTTATTTGGCATAGTTGTCTTGGTTTGGTGTGAGTTTTAAAAATATATTTTTTCGTCACAAATATATATTTAATGCAGACTTTGCAGTATGTTGCAGTTCTTATGCCAGAATCAGACTGATGTCTGATTTAGACATTCTAACACTACCTAAACATTAACCTTGTGTAATGGCTTGTGAATGCATTATAACATAATTATATGTTTATAGTTCATTATATGGCCTTCATAACAGCCAATTGCTGTTAGTTGGATTTTAGGGGAAATTACTCGTAAACAGATTTTGTCTATTCATTAATTTGGCCTTGAACCTGTGATTTTATGATGACTCGGTCATTCCTGTATTGCTGAGACATTTCCAAATTAAATGCTGTGAGAAATGTCATTGAATGGCTGTCTTTCACACATTGTCACATCTTATAAGACATCTTTATCCTCTGTCCCGATCCAAGTCGTCGCCGAGTCTCTATTCTTCAGTAAAATGTCCATCTTTTTCACCACTGACCTCTGTTCGTCATGTCAATGCTGTCTGTTTCACTCAGATGTCATGATTCTTAGAGAGACTCAGACAAGGCCGCTTGGGTCACGCTGTCTTTTCAGAGCGGTGAAGGCTTCAGGAGTAACAGAGGACAATTTGTATTGTCAGTTTTATTTTTGTTTCCGGCATATTCAGGCTAATCTGTTCTGCGTTAAAGCTCACTGTAGTGCTTTAAAAAGCCATAATAATTAATAAACTATTATTAAACAATACATTTGGGATTGTGCTCAGATGATAATGGGTTCGGTCTTTGTCTCCCTTTGTCTGTTTTGTTCTGGTCCACTAGATGGTGGTGATAATCCTTTATATTTTCACTCTCAGTGCTGCATGCTCCTTCTTCCAGAATCATGAAGAAGAACGGCTAAACTGAAATAGAAAACTGTGGAGGTTCTAAACACTGTGCATGGTAAATATCTAAATTAAGCAGTTTTCCCACAAAATGAAAGCCTCTTGATAGCAGAACACAGGACTGACAAAACACGGTGTTTACTTATTATCTAGTTTTGTTTTGTATTATGCAACAGTTATTTCCAATCAGGAATCTGATTGGACGAAAGGCATTACACGAGTGGTGATAATGGATGGTAACAGCATTGGGATGTTCATATGTATCACTATTTGTCCCAGGTGTTCTAACAATCATTAATTACACTAACTGACAGTGGCAATGTGGGTAAGGCTACAGTAGGTGGGTATGGGAATTTAGTAGCTTGAATATTTTTGCATTGAATTTTAAATGCTTAAATTATATTTTCATGTAAAACATCCAAACACGATAGATTGCAGTGCCAAAGATTTGAAACATTGTTATTGCAGTAAGGATTTTTTTTTTTTTTCAGATCAAATTGCAATGCACAAAATAAAATGAAAAACTTTTATTTCAACAAGTTTTTTTTTTCAGTTTATGTAGTTTAATGCTATTTTGCATTAGGAATTTGCTTTGAGGAATTTTGGCACTGTTATACTTTCATAGGTGGGTACGGTATGCAGGTATGCAGTATTGAAAAGTATGCAGTACTGCCTGCCACTTTCAAAACCAGTCACAAAAGCACTTTCAGCAAGAATCATATCTGATAATCTTATCTTAAACAACCTTCTTTACTCATTGGTAATTACTTCTAAGTCATTTTGAATCATGTCTAAACAGTTTGTGTTCTTTTATTCACAGCTACAAACCTAACTAGCTTCTAACACAAGGCTGTATTCCCAATCGCTCTCCAACCCCTTGATGAAGGGCACTACTTATTGTCTGTGACAAGGGAATGTTCACCCTACATGGCGCACAAACATTCCATTTAACACAATTTAGTATTTAACCCCAGAACCTGGTCGCTCCCGGAGCTGATGTTCTATAGCAGAAATCTTGTATCACCTCCATGGTTTATTCTCTTTAGTAATAATTTAAAAATATTTTCACTCCTGTTAATTAACTAACTGACAGTCACCAGCTCCACCAGTACCAGGTACTTAGTTTCCATGAAAGCACTCTAAAATGTGCACAACTTGTCAACAACTCAGATTAAACCCTTAAAACCCAAGAAGCACAGATCTGTACCAGGACCAACAACATAAGTCAGTGATGATTAGTAAAAAAAAGATGTGCTTATGGAAGCCTTGCAGGTGTGTGTTAATGGGGAGGCTTCAGACTTTGAACTGTGCATTTGGGCTTTTGGGTATGCCAGGTAGAATGAAAGTTTTCATCTTAGATAACATGCAAATACGTAATTAATTTTATTAGGCCTACCATGCTTATAAAATATTGAAATATGTTGTGTTTAGTTTAAATCTTGTTATTCAAATAATTGTTCTGCAAACAAATAATATTTTATTTGTTTTTTATATTAACAAAAATATTAAATTGGATATAAAATTCCAAGCATAAAACTGTATAATTCATTAATATTCACCTCTCTTTCTTTTAGCAATCTAAATAAGTAAAATAAATAATGAAAATAAAAACAGCTCAAAGTAAATACTTCAAACAGGGTAGAACTGTGTTGATTTTATATCCTCCTGTGTCAAATTGTCTGATTGCACAATAAATATTTCTGACCTGAGAGGGTTTTTTGTTTGTTTAATCAGCAGATCAGAACAGTTTTGCTTTCATGAGCAGCTTTCAAGAAGTTCCCTGAGAAGCTTTGAGAGCAATTTGTTAAGAAGGAAAACAAAACTACAGAAAGATATGAGAAGATCAGCAAAGGTTTAAACCCACCTAGAAGCACTGACATCTGTTTCACTGTGTACTAAACTGTATATGGTTGAAGTGACAATAAAAACCTACTTGACTTGAGTACTTTCTGTTACAAAAAAAAAAAAAGTAGGAAATAACTGGCACAAACCAGGCCAAATTGAATGCTTTGTCGAGACAGGCAGGGTTCAGAGATGTGTCTTAAGAGTTGACCTACAATACTGAAGGTATATCGGTAGAGACCACAATAACATCATTAGCTCTTCACAGAACCCATGCAGACGGTAGCGACCAGAAGGAAGCCAATTCTGAAAAGAACATGCTAGAGCCGCTGAATGCTTTTAGTTTAGAGGATGTTTGGGTGCAAACAGTCCTATGCTCTTTCAAATTTTTTACTATCCATCCATCCATCCATCCATCCATCCATCCATCCATCCATCCAATTTTGTCATTACTTTACCCCTCCCCACACACAGACCCAAGAGTTTTTTTTTTTTTTTTACAAAAAAACATATTTCATAAATATCAATGACTCGATTGTGGAATACGCTAATGCAAGTGCCTACGTTGCTTACATATAAGCAGAGTAAGTGCTAGTGCTAATTTGGATAGCGATTTAGCAAACGATTCTTTTTGGTCACATTTAAGGTTAGAGATGCATAATTAATAAAACATAATAAATAATTAATGGTCTTGTTTTTGAAAAACACATTAACTACAGTAGTTAAAAGTCAAAATATTACCAGTTGGCAAGGAAATGAAGGAAAGAAAAATGGTGGTGAGGAAAATGAATGCTAAGAAAACAGGGTTGAGTGAATGGAGGCAGAAAATTAGGGCAAGGAAATTGAGTTGAGGAATATGAAGGCAAGAAAGAAACGAAAATGATTGCAAGAAAAATAAGATCAAGAAAATGGAGGCGAGGAAACTTGGATGAAAAACATTATGGCAGGGAAATGCGAATGAGGGACATGTACTGTAAATGGGGTAAGGGAACAGAAATTGCACAAATTTCTTTAAAGTTGGAGGTAAAAAAAATGCAGGTGAGGAAAATAAAGTCAATAAATGGAGGCAAGGAAAATTGGGTAAAGGAAATCGAGGCAGCGAGAAAAACTATGGCAAGGAAATAGCATTGAAGAAAAGAGAGTTGAGAAAATAGAGGCTAGGAATTGCAGCAAGAAAAATGTTGTCAAGGAAAATTGAGGTGAGGAAAATGACTGTGAGAAAAATGTAGGTAGCACAAATTTCTTCAGAATTCTCGAATCATTCTCTCATCTCTCAGGTGTCTCATCTGGATGTGTCTGGGTCTGCTGATCTTTTCTTCTTTGCTGGTGAAGATATATTACATTCCATAGGATAGGACTATATCCTCTTTTACCATATAAACTCTGACTCATCATTTAAACGTGACAGACTCAGCACTCAAGAAGTGGCGAATGATAAATCAACATAATTTCGATGAGAATATTTTAATATTTTAACTTGATGCAACCTCTTTTTAAAACATCCGTCACATTAGTCAATATTATACAACAGTTAGATTAGACTGATTAATCTAATTGAACGAGAGGCATTGGGACATTTAACTATGTGTACAGTACGAATATCACTCTGTGTCACGGGTGTTTTAATGTCAGCTAATAACTGTCGGTCGGAGAATGGGTGAAATCAGTTCTGTATGGCCTGCGGTACTAAAAAGAGGTGAGAGTAGCTGCCTGCTAAAACTCATTCGCATCTGATACCATCATAAACAACAGTTTATCTTCTTAGAAAGTGCTTCCAAGTTGTCCCAAACTATTTTTGAACCATCCATGCTATTCTGTTCCTGGTTAATTCGAGCTACAAAGCTATCTTCTACCTTAAGGCTGAGTCCTAAATCGCTCTGTAATTCCTGATTAAGGGCACTACTTGAACAAATAATTTTTTTTACCATAGCGCACCTTGCCTTCCATTTAACTCCAATTGGGATTCAAACTAAGAACCATGGCGGAATAAGTGGAAATATTAAAAATAAATCTTGTACGTTTCCCTATCTCCATGGTTTGTCTGGTTACATTGGATTATATTAGATTAGATTAGATTAGATTAGATTAGATTAGATTAGATTAGATTAGATTCAACTTTATTGTCATTACACATGTACAAGTACAAGGCAACAGAATGCAGTTTAGGACTAACCAGAAGTGCAATTATCAGAAAGTGCAGGATAAAGGTATAAGTTCTAAGTACACCTTAAAGGAATATGTGCAGGGAGAAGCTATGGGTAACTATTACAGAAGGATACAGATTGCTGGTAACTATACTTTTTAAATATGCAGCCACTGGAAAAACTATTTCCTTCGGGATTAATAAAGACCTCTCTTATTTTATTTTATCTTATCTTATAAATTTACAATGGATAAACAATATATACAAGTTGCTATTAACTGTAGGCAGGAATTTGCAAATAGATATGAACATAATGTACAGGTTTCTAATTTCTATAGACAGGAGTTTACAAGTAGACATGTACGAATATATACTCAATCAGACGTTTACATATATATTGTGCATGGATATTTGTATTTTTAAACAGGTATGTACATTGTAGTGCAGTCCATATTAAATAGTGTAGTGGTAATGGGAAGAGTATAGGGGTGTGTAAGGGGTGGGCAGGTGTCAGTGGGGGGCAGAGTTCAATAAGGAGACAGCTCTGGGAAAGAAGCTGTTCCTCAGTCTGCTGGTTCTTGACCTGGGACACCTGAAGCGCCTACCAGAAGGCAGGAGAGAAAACAGTTTGTGGGCGGGATGAGAGTAATCCTTAAGAATATGGCGTGCTTAACGCACACAGTGTTTCTTTTAAATGTCCTCAATGGCTGGAAGAGGAGTCCCTATAATACGCTGGGCAGTTTTCACCACCCGCTGCAGTGCCTTATGCTCAGTAACAGAGCGGCTTCCGTACCAAACTGTGACACCGTTGGTTAGGATGCTTTTTATTGTGCAGCGATAGAAGTTCACCAGAGTAGTTGAGGACAGCTGGTTCTTCTTAAGTGTTCTCAAGAAGAATAGGCGCTGGTGACCAGGCTAGAGGTGTTGGTGGACCAGGATAGGTTCTCCGAAATGTGGGTCCCCAGGAACTTAAAGGATGAGACAAGATCAACATCCATTTCGTTGATGTGAATGGGTTCATGTGAACATCTTCCTTTCCTGAAGTCCACAATGAGCTCCTTGGTCTTATTGGTGGTTAGGAGCAGATTATTGTCTGTGGACCAATTGGCCAGGTGCTTGATTTCCTCCCTGTAGGCAGACTCATCGTTGTTGCTGATGAGGCCGATCACCGTAGTATCGTTTGCAAACTTGATGATCTTGTTAGATCCATACACAGGCCTGCAGTCATGGGTGAAGAGGGAGTAAAAGAAGGGGCTTAGCACACAGTCCTGCGGTATGCCAGTGTTGAGCGTGACAGTAGTGGACATTAATAAACAAAAATATTAATATTACCTAGTACCAGTAAGTTTTTAAAACTACTTTCACTTGTATTAATTACACCAACTGTTGGTTACATGTCTAAGGAACAAAATGACTGCTTAAATAAACAATTCATAATCTATTGATAATAAACGGAAGGCCTATGGCCACCTGTCTTGATATTCAAGCACAACAGCAGTCATTCTCATGTGATATTGGTTAAACATTTTACGGTACTACTACAACTTCTACATAATTTATTTTGTAGTTAAAAGTAGTTAATTTGAAATGAATTCTATTTTTGTTTATTAATGTTACTACTTACTGTAAGTCATTTTAGACTTGACCTTTTTTTTTTTAGACCTTTTGATTCAAGATTGAAGATTCAATTTTTGTAAATTGCTTATTCTTGGTTACAGTTGCTCACAGTTGTTATCCAGGAGGAAAGGAAAGAGTAATAAATAGGGGGAAAATAATAAATAAAATACAATACAATAAAAAACGTCCTTAATTGCACACTAAACATTTTGAACACCTTATTGCCCACTTAACATAAATTCAAAATACAGATATTGTGCATGGGAGGGAAAAAGGAAAAGGTATTGCATAAATTAATACAGTATTAGTATCTAATATATGTATGTAATCCCTACATATATTAGGTGAACCAAACCTGGCAGCATTTGCTTTCTCTCCTGATAAATGATGTGCCAGAGCATCTCTCCACTGTGAACTCACTGGCTCCATAAGCTGAACAAGGGCCTCTGGGAGAGTTCATGTTTCTGAAGGAGTAATAAGAGGGAGGGATTTTTTTGACTCCCAGCTGCATCTTTTATACATTCACTCTCAAAGCATAATTAGTACGAGAGCTGAATTAGCAACGGTAAATGTGAAATCAGTATGCTACACCAAAACGGGGCCTCCGTATGTCTGCTGATATGTGATTTAGATGATTTGATTTGATGTTTTAACTTCCCAGAGCAATGCTAACAAACTGATTTTAATATTTTTTTTTTTTATTATTATTTTGAAATGTCAAATTGCAAAATAGATATAATCTTGTGTGGCTTCATTTCCTAGAGCACAAAACAGCCAGTCAGTGATTTGAGTGACGCTGTTACAGCTGACAGTCAGTGCTTTTCTTCTGCTGATGTCTTTGTTTTTGACAGCCGCACTAACATGACTGTTTTGAAAGTAATTATTGTCGTCACTCAGGAGAAAAGTCCCCGAATGACACTAAGGTCTTTACTTTTGTAGGTCTGTCAGACCAGATTAAACACACACCTCCTCCTTTTATAGATGTCAAATTACACTCGCTTACAGGCTCCCAGGACTCCATGGCTCATGCAAAAGCAAATGTTTTCCTATCTTCAAGTGCAGCCTTTAAAATTCCGTGCTCTATTTCTTGTAAACCACTTTGGGGGGCATGGTACAAAATTTATACAAACGGACTACTTTTCCCAGCTGCTTACTAAAAACAGCAGACTGAATTATTTATCGAACATGAGTACAAGAGAACTATTTGCCATGTATTTTAGAGGAGGCAGATTCTGGTTTATTGTAAATGAAAGCACACTGGAAATGTAGTCTTGTGAGTAAGTGCTTAGTAACACCCCCTTTGTCATTCATCACAGCTTCAGAACATTTTGGTATCTTTTTAATCCTGTTCACATTTTCTTTGCAGAAAGCTTTCAGTAAATGTTTCTCCACCTTCCCTTATGGAGAATCACAGCAATGCAAATTGTACAAGTCAGTACACTTTCAGTGCTAGGTCCAACCTTGGTGTCAGAAAGAGCATCTGGTGTACAAAAACTTGTGCCAAATCATACAATATATGGATCAGATGATACGGTAAAGCTAATTTGGGTGGTTGCTTTTTTTAGTGCATGAACGTATATTACAGTAGCATGATTCAAAAGTATACATTAATATGCATTTTTTTTATATTTCCAGTTTGCTGACAGTATAGTCTGAGTACACTTGTACTCTTTATAAAATATATTGACAATACATTATAAGGTCATTGTCAGTACACACTTTGCAAAATTAAACCCCGTACTCATATACTGTAAAGTACTCCATATATCCAAGTACATTCTAACGTTAGCGCACCACCAAGTGGGAATGCAGGATGCAGGACAAAATAGCCTTCACTGCATTAAAACCATTCAAACCATTTTATTTAATTGGGCAATAAGAAAATCAATGATTTTGCAGACCTCTTCCAAATGGTTGAGATGTCACTGTATGGTAAAAGTAACAATATGCAATATTTACAAATAAATAAATAAATAAATAAAAAGATATAAAAATAGACTAAGGATAGAAAAAGTCATGTACAATACAAATGTTTTGTGTAGTGGTCCAACAGCTCGAAGGTTTTTGGGCATCCGTTTTAGGTTCACCTGATTTCTGAAGGCGATAAAACGCCATCGTATTTCTCAGCCAAGTGCTGGAGATGACTCAAATCAGTTAAGGTCAACACATTTCAGCACACTCATAATAGGCTCTATCAAAAAGAAATAACAGAGATGAATTAAAGCTTGCTGTGTATTAGGTATAACTTGGTTTCATTTAAACACATTAGGCATACAGTAGCCAACTTTAACATTTGAAAAGGAAACTTAAGTAAATTATTATAGTTTTAGGACATCTACATTACTATATATTTTCACTTGGTTGTGTTTACGTTTTTTCAACTCAGCTCTATATTGTACTGTAGTATACTAAAACGCCTGCAAAAAATTCCTCCAATTTGGAAACTTTTCCATTTCAGAGAACTTCACCTCTGACTGCTTTTATTATGCTAGCTTGAGTTATAAAGATGCATAATGCAATATCAGTCTTAACAAAGGTAATGGCATCCCTTAAACAAGGAAGAAGCAAAGTTTGTGAGTGAAATCCCATAAAAGCATACAAGAAAAAAGAAAACTAACTTCCCGTAAGTTCTGTCAGACAGTTGATGTTTTATAAAAAGGAAATATTAATTTAATGTAAAGTGTGCACCTGTTTTATGCACATTTAAAAAAAAAACTTAACAGGAAAAACCTGGAATGGACTAAGAATCCAAATATAACAATAAAATGAATGTTTATTGAAGTGAAAATGTTTATTCATAGAAAAATTATGCAGAAAACTGGGAAACAAATTCTCTATTTTTTAACACTTACTGATGGAGGTAAAAAAATAAAATCTTAATAATAAAAACATATATTTGGTAAAAATAATAATAATAATAATAATAATAATAATAATAATAAATCACATTTTTGCTACAGTTGAAAGAAAGAAACTCTTCTGTTGGATGTATAAACCTTGTATTGATTATTGTAAGAATTTAATGTAAACAGTAAATTCAGTAACAAATGTTTTGTTAGGCTTAAATGACAAAGTTCTTCATTTACAGCATGTAACCAGTATCTTCAAGATAAAAAGCTTTGTTCAAACATTAAATGTCAAACTCCTCATTTAAACATTAAACTGTAAATATTATCAGTGTCACATCTCCAGGATCTCAGGTTCAGTCCTAAGCTCGGGCTTCTGTCTGCATGGAGTTTTGTGTGTTCGTTCTTTGTCCGCATCAGTTTCATCCCACCTTCTAAAAACATAGGTGTGTAAATGGATTGTCTTTACTAAATTGCCTCAAGGTGTGTCTAAATGCGAGAATATGCGTGCATGAAAGGAACTCCGTCCCACCCAGGAGATTATCCTGCTTAATGGCAAGACTCTTGATCCACCATGACCTTGATCATCATACGGGGCTTACTGAAGATAAATCTGTGTAAATATTGGCCTGAAAAATTGGCCGAAAAACTCAGTGGTTAATATTAATGCAGATTTCAAGAGCATTTAACATCACAATGTCTAACATCTGTTTTTTTTTTTTTTTTTTTTTTTTTTTATACTGGGCTACCTTGAGCTGCCAATTCTCTCATAAATGCTTTATCCATAAACTGCACAAAATAATAAATTAAATAATGTAATGAATATACATTACACAACTAGACGATTTCTTGCTAGGTGTTCGACATGACCACAGTGCCTGGTGTTAATTCATTTTCTATAACAGCAGCTCTGATAGAAGTTACAACTTTAAGGCATCTTCTACAGTAATATTGTTTTTTATAGTTATGTATTTACAGTATATCAGCATGTGACATTATTATTATATTATTTTATTTATTATTATTAATTATTTAACTTTTTTGCTTCGAATGTATCAAAGCGCATTCCTGCTGTTCCACCATGACAAAGTGTATGTACAAACCTGTACCTTATCTAATGATGAAATGAACAGTTTGACAGCAAAATGAGAACTCCAGTTTTGCATGTTTAAAAATAGTTTTAAAAACAATGAGTTTTTATTAAGTAAAAGTATTGCAAATGAAAAAAGATTTTTTTTTGTCTTAAAAGAAAACACTTGATTACCAATAGTCTAGTAATAGGAGAAAGAGGGCTAAAAGAGACATACTGTATTCATTTGAAACAGAAAAAGAATAGAAAATAACTATCACACTAATTATATTGGATGTTGATGACATCCAAATGGCTCATTTCAAAAGTGATTGATTTGACATTTTAGGAGGTCTGGGCTTTTGATCGAATGAATGCCCCCACGACATGTTCTTTATATGTTTTGTCTAAAACTTTTTTGCTTTTCAAATTAAAAGTGTTGTTGTGATTTTGCTCTATCTGGTTATTTATAACGATCATGTAATTATAAAGGAACTACGGTACTCTTGTGTTTTGTTCTTTAGTATCTATTTATCATCTTTCCTCTCTCTGTCTTGACATCTTCAGAATAAACCCTTTGTCTAATTTTGCTGAAAGCTTTTTTTTTCCTCGAAATAAATGCTGACATGTAAATGTTGATATGGTGGAGTTTTCTATGAGGCGCATTTAGAGAAAATGTGCTGTTATGGGCAAATAATAATTAGCAGGATCCTAACTCTTTACACCACTCAGTGGATTATTTTCCAGTAACAGCACATTAATAGATTTATATTTATATACATATACAGTTAAATGTACAATATATAGGTATAAATGTTTGTGTGTGTGTGTGTGTGTGTGTGTGATGGCACGGTGTGCGCCAATGATGGGCAAAAAAATGGCTTAGTACAGTAGGTCACCTACAGGTGTGCGGAGGGGCGGGGTTGCTAGATTGGGCACGGCTGGTCGATGATCATCTTTAATGCATCTCAAGCTTTCTCCGTGCTATAAAAACGAGGCAGGGAGCTTTTGGAGGGGGGGGGGGGTGATGTCATGCACATGTGAGTAGGGTGATGTCATGCACCCCAGGGACTTCAAAGGCTAGAACTGAATGCAGTCATTTGATCACCACTTCAAGAAATGCACAATTCCCGCGGCATTTTTACTCTAGTCTTTCGTAATCCTGCTGCGGAAGAGGAAAAAAGGCTACTTCACTCTACGCTAAGGCACCCGTTCCCAGTTGGAAAAGCGGCTTATTAACACAGATAATAAGATGACTGAGAAAACCTCACCATGTAATTTCAAGTTTCATTATAAAGCTTCTAGATACTGTAGAAGTTTAGATAAAACCAAAAATGTGTGCTCGAGCTACCTTTAAGATACATGACATATAAGATGTGTGAGTGGTGGCTCGGGCGGGTAAGGCTTTAGCTTGTTGATTTTTTTGTATTTGAAGATCCGGGTTTAAACCAGACTCCGTGCTGTGCCAGTCCCATTCGAGATATTTAAGTTTAACCTTTGTTAGATGTTAATGTTTGAGATATTATAAAACTGCATAATTTGTTTCCTCTAACCAGTTTGTCAAGCATTTATTTATTCCAACATTGCACATTTATAATGCAAGTGAATCTGAGTATTTTAAAATTGTGATTAATCGTGATTAATCACACACTATAACTGTGATTAATTAGATTAAAATCTTTAATCGTCTGACAGCTCTCTCTCTCTCTCTCTATATATATATATATATATATATATATATATATATATATACAGTGGTGTGAAAAACTATTTGCCCCCTTCCTGATTTCTTATTCTTTTGCATGTTTGTCACACAAAATGTTTCTGATCATCAAACACATTTAACTATTAGTCAAAGATAATATAATTGAACAAAAAATGCAGTTTTTAAATGATGGTTTTTATTATTTAGGGAGAAAAAAAATCCAAACCTACATGGCCCTGTGTGAAAAAGTGATTGCCCCCCTTGTTAAAAAATAACCTAAATGTGGTTTATCATACCTGAGTTCAATTTCTGTAGTCACCCCCAGGCCTGATTACTGCCACACCTGTTTCAATCAAGAAATCACTTAAATAGGAGCTACCTGACACAGAGAAGTAGACCAAAAGCACCTCAAAAGCTAGACATCATGCCAAGATCCAAAGAAATTCAGGAACAAATGAGAACAAAAGTAATTGAGATCTATCAGTCTGGTAAAGGTTATAAAGCCATTTCTAAAGCTTTGGGACTCCAGTGAACCACAGTGAGAGCCATTATCCACAAATGGCAAAAACATGGAACAGTGGTGAACCTTCCCAGGAGTGGCCGGCCGACCAAAATTACCCCAAGAGCGCAGAGACAACTCATCCGAGAGGCCACAAAAGACCCCAGGACAACATCTAAAGAACTGCAGGCCTCACTTGCCTCAATTAAGGTCAGTGTTCACGACTCCACCATAAGAAAGAGACTGGGCAAAAACGGCCTGCATGGCAGATTTCCAAGGCGCAAACCACTTAAGCAAAAAGAACATTAAGGCTCGTCTCAATTTTGCTAAAAAACATCTCAATGATTGCCAAGACTTTTGGGAAAATACCTTGTGGACCGACGAGACAAAAGTTGAACTTTTTGGAAGGTGCGTGTCCCGTTACATCTGGCGTAAAAGTAACACAGCATTTCAGAAAAAGAACATCATACCAACAGTAAAATATGGGGGTGGTAGTGTGATGGTCTGGGGTTGTTTTGCTGCTTCAGGACCTGGATGGCTTGCTGTGATAGATGGAACCATGAATTCTACTGTCTACCAAAAAATCCTGAAGGAGAATGTCCGGCCATCTGTTCGTCAACTCAAGCTGAAGCGATCTTGGGTGCTGCAGCAGGACAATGACCCATAACACACCAGCAAATCCACCTCTGAATGGCTAAAGAAAAACAAAATGAAGACTTTGGAGTGGCCTAGTCAAAGTCCTGACCTGAATCCTATTGAGATGTTGTGGCATGACCTTAAAAAGGCGATTCATGCTAAAAAACCCTCAAATAAAGCTGAATTACAACAATTCTGCAAAGATGAGTGGGCCAAAATTTCTCCAGAGCGCTGTAAAAGACTCGTTGCAAGTTATCGCAAACGCTTGATTGCATTTATTGCTGCTAAGAGTGGCCCAACCAGTTATTAGGTTCAGGGGGCAATTACTTTTTCACACAGGGCCATGTAGGTTTGGATTTTTTTTCTCCCTAAATAATAAAAACCACCATTTAAAAACTGCACTTTTTGTTCAATTATATTATCTTTGACTAATAGTTAAATGTGTTTGATGATCAGAAACATTTTGTGTGACAAACATGCAAAAGAATAAGAAATCAGGAAGGGGGCAAATAGTTTTTCACACCACTGTATATAGACATATGCTGTGTGGACTATTTACAACTATATTAGAAACAATTTAAGTAATAAACCGCCATCTTAGTTTTGCGCCATGCTTCATTACGTCGAGCATTGCCACATTTTCCACACTTTATTTCACACTTCGAGACTGAACGTACATCATCCACACTCGGCTAAAACCGTCTCGGCTATTTTTATCTCTTTTATCATTCTGAAGTGAATATTGTATCTCCCCACTGTTACCTGCCTCTGTTTACTCTCTCTCTCATATGCAGAGGAACGACTCCACGCCAGCTGAGACGTTACTGATATTAGCCGCCTGCTTGATTGATGAACGGCCATGCGAGCCAGCTTTGTTTATTCTTTACTTAATTATTCACTTGCTTCAAAATGTCAAACAGAAAAAGGTGGGCAAGAGAGGCGCGGGTGGGGGGGTTGGTTGAGAGAAGAAGAAGGGTGTGTGTGTGTGTGTGTAAGTGGGAAAAGGAGCTTTTAACCTGTTGTAAGTCTGTTGCAACAGCTCATCACCCAAGCAGTATGTTTTTTCATGCACATCACTCCTACATCACTGACAAAGTTTCAAAGCGACAGAGATGCAGAGGAGGCAACGTGATGAGATGTGTGCACAGTGTTGTATGAAGTGACAGCTACATTTCGCTTCACAAGCTAAACAAAACAGTCCATAATAATCACCCACAGACAGAGACCGAGACAGACAGGCAGACAAACCGGCCAGCAAGTTCACTAATGAAGAACAAAAAATTGGCAACATAATAATAATAATAATAATAATAATAATAATAATAATAATAAAAGGTAATAACACAAAATAATTACGTTTTAACATATTTTAATGAGTAATAATAGGGGTAGCTCAGTGGTTAAGGCATTGGACTACGGTTCGGAAGATCCCAGGTTCAAACCCCACAACCACCAAGTTGCCACTGTTGGGCCCTTGAGACTTGTGATGAAATTTCTGGTGAATGAAGGTGTAAAAGCGATTGACATTTACAGAAGACTTTAAGCTCAGTACGATGATGAGTCTCTTAGTCGCAGTAAAACATTTAAAAAGTGTAAACGTACGTCTGTAAATGATGATTCTGGGCTGAGGATCTTATTATTATTTTCTTTTATAATCTTACTGTATGTTATTTTCACTAAGGTCTAATTCATCCTCCTTATTTTTCTCACCCTCTTAAATTATGTCCTTTACTTCCTCCTCATCCTTCGCCTCCCTTATCCTTCGTGTATTGCTTTCCCACATCCCCTCATCTTCTTCTTTCATCTCCTCCTCCTCCTCCTCCTCCTCCTCCTCATGCACATTCCTCTACCTCATTCTTCACATTTTCCACTTTCTCATTTCCATCATCTTGTCTGCTCTTCTTCTCCCTCTCTTTTTCCCACATGCCCCAATTGCCCTCTTGTTGTATTCTTTCTTCACTTTACTATTATAATTTCTTCTTCACCTCCTCCTTCACCACCACCACGTCAAACATTCCTTCCTCCCTATCCTTCACTTTCTTCTATTGAAATTCCTCCTCCCTTTCCTATTCCTTCTTTTACTTATGCTCATCTTCTTATCACCCATTTTTTCTTCTTCACTTTGTTTTGCACTTTTTCCTCGTCCATTTATTTATTTATTTATTTTTTACTGTATATCCCTCCTTCAATTCTTTTCCTTTGTTTCCTCCTCCTCCTTCACCACCACTGTCACTAACATCTCCAATTCCATTTTCTCCTTTTCCTTCAATTTCTTTTTTATTCCTTGTATTTTTGTTTTTACTTATATCTGTTCATTTTAGATTCCTCCTATTCCTTTTCCTTTGACCTATGCTCTCGTCCTCCATCACCATCTCCAACTCAAGTCTCCAATTTCTTCTCCTTTTATGTTTTTCATTTTCTCCTTCATATCATCCTTCTTCTTTTCCTCCATTTTCTCCAGCTCCTCTTTTTTTCTCCTTTATATCCTTTTTTAAATTCTTTCTCCAGTTTCTCCTTCTTTTATTTTTCAATCTCCGCTTTCTCCTCCTCATTAGCACAAAGAAGACAGTATATACATTATTATACAAACAACCAAGCTGTGTTCATTGGCATATTTGCTCGATATGTCTGTAGAGAAAAATGAAAGACTTTATTCCACATATTTCATCCAACTTAACAAGGAGACAATGGGTGCATCTTGTTAAACTTTACCAATAGTGCAATATTGTGTGCAAAGCCAAGGTAATACTGACCCATAGGAAGAAAAACAAAAAGAAAATATTTACACCTAAATGTCATAAAACCCACAGTGAATAATATTCAGCACACACATACACAATGAAAATACAAAATAAAAACTGCTAAATGTATACGAGCATAGAGTTTGTTTTTTTTAAACTGCAAAATGTCAATCCGTAAAAAAAATAAAAAATAAATAAAATCCAGTGAATAATCACCCGTCCGTTCTGCCTCGACTCTTGATCCTCGGTGTAAACTGATTAACACTGACCGACTCCATTTATACAAATCAATAACCTGGGTTAAAATTTGCTGAATAATCCCCAAGCTGCAATTTTTTTTCTAAGCTAATATAATCAAGAGGGAGTTGTTTCAGCCATCCATCCACCATGTCACAGCTCCAACAACTCCATTAGCAACAAACTCGCAAATAACAAATGCCTTTAAAAGCTTATTGGTGATTTCAGAACAGTAATCATTATAAGCAGATAAGTAAAGATGTACTGTACAGTGATTTAGCCTCAGGACATTTTTACACACGTCTTAGTGATAATATCATGTGCAAAAAGACAACGCCCTTAATGTTAACATCTGATACCAGGTGATGTAAACCGAAGTACAGTACGAAAATATCAAACACCCATGTACCCATCCTTAAATACATGAATCCTAGTAAAACAACAAACACTTCAGAAAGTGTGGGCAAGATGAAAAAGCAGGTCGACACACAACACAAAAAAATATCAGCTATTATCCGGTATGTTGTTCTGTATGATTAGCTAAAATTAGATATCGACAGTGTCTTCTTCTTCTTCTCCTTCTTTGTCTTTCGGCTAATCCCTTTCAAAGCAAATCATCTTCCTCCATCTAACCCTATCCTCTGCATCCTCTTCACTTCATGTCCTCTCTCACTGCATCCATAAATCTCCTCTTTGGTCTTCCTCTAGACCTCCTGCCTGGCAGTTCCAACCTCAGCATCCTTCTACCGATATATTCACACTCTCTCCTCTGAACATGTCCAAACCACCTCAATCTGGCCTCTCTGACTTTATCTCCAAAACATCTAACGTGGGTTGTCCCTCTGATAAACTCATTCTTGATCCTATCCATCCTTGTCACTCCCAAAAAGAACCTCAACATCTTCAGCTTTGCTACCTCCAACTCAGCCTCCTGTCTTTTCTTTAATGCCACTGTCTCTAGGCCGTAGAGCATCGCTGGTCTCACCACTGTCTGGAAAACCATTCCTTTATCAGAAATAAGCAATCATATCTAGCTCAGGCACGTTTTATAATCAAGTAATCATGACAATAATCGTGGCAGGTAACTCATCGCTCAGAAAAAGATGCTTGTCAACAGGCCATCTGGTGTCTGAGTAGGCCAATTTATGAGTGGCCGACCCTAGCGCCCTTTCATACTGCTTTTGGATGAGATGCCCATTGTTTGTGGCTAGCCAACTGGGTGATGGTAAGAAAAGCCTTTTTTGGGACATTCTTTCCTATCTTTTTTTGGAGCAAGCATCGCCTCCCCTAAATAGGACTCCTTAGTCACTCAGGGTCCTGCCAAATCATGTTGTTATCTCAAGGTCAGTAACAAGCGACCCATACTTCAGAGCTGCCTACATGTGGAGTTGAGACTCTGACTCCCAGTGCTATCCAAAACCTGTCGTTTCATCTGTTCTCTGTCGCCGTAGGAGTTTCTTCCCACATGCACTCTGTAGGTTTATAGTGAGGATCAGTGTGTGCAAACGAACCATGAACCATGTCCAGGATGTACTCCACTTCGTGCAGAGAGGACGTACAGTACAGTACAGTACAGTAAGGCTCCTTCATCATCTTGAGTTTGAGGTTTAACAGCTACAAAGAAGGGAGACAGTGTGTGTTTGAAGCACTTTGTTGTGTGTCCCGAAAGAGAATTGTGAAACAGTCAGACATATGATTTATTTTATGAATGCATGGATTATTTTTCAGGTCGTGCTGCTTGAACTGAGAGTTCAGTATCTCTTTGTCTTCTAAACCTCACAAAAATCTTAATACACTTTCTTTCACATGTTATATAAAGTGATATTTTGCCTCCACATGATCACCATCTGAACATGCAATTTGTGCGATTATCCACACTATCACCTCCATTTTTTGGGGGGGGGGGGGGGGTTGGAGCGGCGATCTAATAGTCGTCCTAAAGATAAACTGGAGCATGAAAGCCCTGGATGCATTATTCTGAATCGTCAGAAGCTAAGTGGAATTCCGGCGGATGTGCGATTGGAAGTGTCTCACCACGCTCTTGGTGGGAGCTGCTGTCCTGCACATCCCACTGCAGCACTCCCTGCCATAAAGCACCCTAATTAATTCTGTCTCCATCTCAGGGCTTCAGCTGGAATATTTCTAAGATGCAAAAATAATGATATGTGTGCTCCGCTGTTACCGTGGAAACCATGAATTACAGACAGCTGCAGGAAGGCGTTTCCCTGGCAACAGTGCAATCACACCCTGCTGTCAGAGAAAGAAGGCGGGGCTCAGAGTCAATCTCTTATTTAGTCTCGCTCTATATATATATCTGTCTATCTGTCTGTCTGTCTATCAGTATGCCTGTCTGTGCATCCTTTCATCTATCTATCTATCTATCTATCTATCTATCTATCTATCTATCTATCTATCTATCTATCTATCTATCTATCTATCCATCTGTCTGTCTGTCCTTAATCTATCTATATGTCTGTATATCTGTCCCTCTGTCAAGCATTAAAAAACATCAAAAGCATTAGTAAAAAATAGTTGAGGTTCAGGTTTTCTCTTGATGTTTCCCCTGAAATGAGTCTTCTTGTACACTCTTGGCTTCAGAGGATAATATCTATACTGTATTAAGAAACATTACTCCAAAATCCAGGAGACAGCATTTCAATCAACTTTTTGTCTTCAACTTTCATTAACAAATACCCTGAAATCAAGTAAAAAACAACCCAAGTGTAGTAAAATGAGCTTACTGTGAACTTAATGAAACTTTAGCTTCGTATAAATGAATGTTCTTCCTGAAGATTTAAAATAAGGCGGGGATAATAATGTACATAATGTCTGATGATAATCTCCTTTTAGGGTTTTTTTTTTGGTACTGTCTGAAAGGTAAAATCATGCTGTATGGTTTTGATAAACTTGTTTAGAGGTAAAAAACAGGGAGGGGCAAAATAAAGAAGAGAGAGAGAGAGAGAGAGAGAAGTGACATAATTTACACATCCAATCACAGCACAGTTTTGTTTCTGGGAACGACATTTGCTTTTAGGTCTGGTTTCTATTTGCACATGAGTTTGCGTTCACAGACAGAATCTTAGCATCACTGTTCACATACAGCCCTTTATATCTTACATGCGTCCGAAGGATTACACGTTACATCCACTAGATGGCATATCAGACACAAAACATTCCTGATTATTTAAATTCCCAATCGAACTGTACAATGTGTAGAACTTAAATGCACTATGATGTTAATCACACTAACCTACTGAGCTTTGCTTCCCTTTAAAACGTCCCTGTTGTTGTTGTTGTTGTTGATATGAGCCATGTCTCAAAATGACACACCTACAGTACATTTAAAAAGACGTATGAATCAAGAAGGCTGGTCTACCATGAAGATCTAGAGGTTACAGTTATAATAGTGTGCTAGTGCTATAGTGATCAGTATGAAAAATACAAACTATGTACTGTTTTTGTATTATGATACAAATTTCTTGTATTGTACTACTTTTCGTACTAATTTTTATGTAACTCATCAGTTAACATTAAACCATAAAATTATGCATAATTAGGGCATAAAATTATGTGCTTCAAAAGTTAGCATATACATTAATATTAGCCACCGTAGTATTTCAGCTAAGCTAACACTAAGCTAGCTGGCTTGTGATAACGGAGGTAAGTACTGTAGGTGTCTTCCAACCAGCAGCCAGACCCTTTATGTTCTGCCCATTTTGTCCATGTATAGATTAACCGTAGAGTCAGCTGTCATGATGGCAATGATCAAAGCTCACAGTTGAGCTTTAAACCTGCTCTTCAGAGAGCCATTACATCATGGAGGTTTATCTAGTTCTTTTTTTTATACAGTCTATGATTTTAACATGGAGGCACGGTGGTGTAGTGTTTAGCACTGTCGCCTTCCACCTTCAGGGTCCGGGTTCGATTCCCAGCCAGGCTCGATTCCCGTCTCTGTGTGCATGGAGTTTGCATGTTCTCCCTGTGTTTGGTGGGTTTCCTCCTGGTACTCCAGTTTCATCCCACAGTACAAAGATATGCAGGTTAGGCTAATTGGCGTTTCCAAATGGCGTTACCCTGCGATGGATTGGCACCCTGTCCAATGTGTACCCTGCCTCCTTGGATAGGCTCCAGGTCCCCACGACCCTGAATACAGTATAAAGCAGTATAAAAGATGAGTGAGGGTTTTAACATGGCTTTCTTTTTACTTCCTGGTTTTGTGTCTGTCATTGGATGGTTTGCTTACTAAATCCACCTGTTTTTAAATGTTTTATGTCTGTTTGTATGGCTTTGAAGCCTCCTTCCAGTTATACAGTAGTCGTGTTTCTTACAGTAGCATTTTTTTTCCTCATCCTTGTAATTATTCTTATTCTCCTCTGATTTGTTCCCATCTTTTATTCATGATTATAGACTTCCCCTTTTTGATGCTTTGGATTTTGATGTCGATGAAGATTCTCAGTCGTCCAGGTAAAGTTGTCCAGAAGCTCAGTCATTTTAAGTTGACTTCTTTTGGTTGGTTTGAAATAATTTGATTCTCATCCAAGTAGCTTCTTCCATCTGAGAATGTTGGTTCTGCTAGATCTATAATAATTGTTTTTATCTGATCTTTATATAATCATTGATAGACAATAGACAAAATTAATAGACAATAATATAGACAATAGAGAAGGTGAGAATGAGTCAAAGTAATTAGCATATGATCATCTCACATCTTAAAATGCTTGTGTGAGTGAAATAATTAGTGACGTTGATGATGCCGCTATATTGCTGATCAAGTGTACTATAAGTGAAAGATGGTTATCCGGGCTTTGAAACTGTGTTATGTGATGAACTGCAAAATTCTATAAGATTATAGAATCTTATCACTTTCCCAAGTGACGCTTGTAATCTGTTTAAAATCTGTTTAATACAAATAGTTTCACCTGTGGGGTCATAGCTGACACTCAAGGTGATAAATACTGTATTAAATATCAAAACCTTTAGGCAAAATCTAAAAAAAAAAAAAAATCAGACACATTCTCTTTAAGAAATGTATCCGGCGTCTTTTATGAACATAAGATTTTTTATTACTTTTTTCTCAAGAGTAAAAGTAGCGAGTGCTTGAAGCTGCACTCGTATGGATTTGTGCCTGCACTTCGGTTTGACCCTCCAAGGTAAAGCAAACTTTTCTTATTCTTTATCAGCAGGTGAAACTGTAGAGTTGAACGATAGATAGACGCATTTATACTGTAGAACAGGTCAGATTCCCAGACTGCAGCAGTTAGTTGACTTGTATATTTTTTGAGAAAGTGCATTAACTTTGTGTAAACAATGGCCGAGAGAAAGTCCAGCAGAGAGCATTCAATCAGATGTACTGTATAAGATGTTCTGGTCTATCTGCTGAATACAGATGTAGAAAAAAATGCTTTAAAACTGAGCAGTAGAAAAGCTTTAACTATTTTCTCAAATAAGGCTAAGCATCATATAGGCCGTGGGCTATTAAGAGCATCATAACAACTTAAAAGCCAGAAAGTTATCCTTTAGAGATAAGAGAATTTTAACGTCTTGGAGTTAGATACTTAAATCTGAATCTAAACATGCTTTTAACATACAGCTGTCCATCACAGTTTTTAGAAGAATTCTCTTCATATTGTAGTCTGATAGAGGATGGGATACAGTAGTAACTATTTTCATTATTGGAACTATAGCCAAAATTTGTGTACTTAGACGTGTTGGGGGTCTGTTTATTGAAAATGTAAAATTTTTTTTTTTTTTAAGAAATTAATGACTCAAAAAAAGATTCTTTCATTTGGATGAACAGGATTTAAAGAACCGAGTCACTAAAATAATTCAAACTTACCATCACTATTGACGACGTAAGTGAGTAAGGTTTGAGTAAGACAGGCAACAAAAATCACTTGGCAGTGTGACACAGCTGTACAAGCTCTATCCTCTCTTGTGACCCCTTAAATTTTGCCTCCCTGGTTGATGTGTGAAGTGTTCTTAATCCTCCTGGGGATGGATGAAAGAGTAGCATGAAAAGTGGGAGACAGGTCATGTCTAGCTCTGTTGAGGGAAAGGTTTACACTTTTGTAAAGATGGCTTCTTTCAAACCCCTCTCTCAAGCATCTCTGTCTACCACGTGCACATTGTTGTCCTCAAATGTGTCTTTTTAACTTTAAATGAAGGTACACTGCTGAATGTGGTCGTGAAGTGTCGCTCCTCCTGTGCTGAGGAGTGTGAGGAGCTGTATGGTCTAGTACAGAGCTTTGAAAACACTTCACTTCACTGCCCTTATAGACTATGTCACTCATTGTGTGTTTTGGTGTTCGATCTTTAAAGTGAACCAGTCACCCCCTAAGTGACATAAGAGGCAAGAGCTTCATTGCCAAGTACATTTGCATATACAAGGAATTTGTTTTGGTAAGAGGATGTGGGGTATTATCAAATAAATATCAGTGGTATTGCACAGTCTTGCACCTGTTGCACATAATAATATTGCACATGTTTTTATTGTGTGGTGGGGAAAACATTTAACTACTCATGAGGTAGATTGCCTGGGGGGGAAAATGTTCTTGTGCCAGTCTGTCTTGGTGTTTGGGTTCTGTAGCGCCGAACAGGTGGCAAAAGTTCAAAGAGAAGCCAGCTTGGATGTGAAGTGACGACCTGAGCTATGATACATTACATCACCTGGTCGACGTGCATATCAGGAAAAATGAAGGTGCAACTGCAACCGTGTGCAACCACTGTAGACCCCACAGGACCTACTGTTTTAAAGAGATGGACAGACCCAGTTGTCAAGACATTATCATTAAAATGACAATGCTCATGTCCATATTTATCCATCCATCTATCTAGAAACCTCTGTAGTCCAACAAGGAACCATAGAGACCGATGGTGACCATTGTATTTATTCCCATTTTACGAGCATGGTAGTAGAACCGTATATTCACACACTTAATTTGGGGATGCTAACTAGACTAATGTGCATGTCCTTGGACAGTGGGAGGAAACCAAAGAACCCAGAGGAAACCCACCAAGCACGGTGAGAACATGCAAACTGAGGTGGGGCCAATATGCTTGTGCATTTTTTGGCTTCCAACACATCAACTTCGAGAACTGACTTTCCAGCTGCTGCCTAACATAACACCCCCGTAACCAGACAATTCACCCTATCAGTGGTTTTAATATCATGGCTAATCAGTGTAATCCAAAACCTATACACACACCTGAATTTCTTGAATTTCAGGTCAGTACATGATAGTGTTTGGGTATAACAAGGAATTGTTTGGATATAACAACCTAGGAGACCTCCAGGCCCCTGTGGTGGTTCGGTTAGCTTTATTTTACTGCTTATATCACTTTTATGCCACAAATTCCCCGAGGGCCTATGGATGCTCCGGTGGAAGCCTATATGCATTAAACTGAGACTTAAAAGCATCTTTGCAGCACGGCCCTCATACATATTCTGTACATGTGTGTGTGTGTGTGTGTGTGTGAGAGAGAGAGAGAGAGAGGTTTTATGGTTGGATCTTTTGGGGACAATTGGCTAATCTGCCCAATTGTTTTTCACAGCTAAGATAACTGCTGTGGAAAATAAAATAAAGAATGAAAAAAGAAAACCAACCTGACTATTACTTATTTTTATTTTTTTGTAACTTTAGTACATAAGCAATAACAATGACCCTCTGTGACATTATTGTGGTAAACAATCACCAACGGCAAAAAAAACTGGCACTCGAATCAGCTAACGCGTCACAGATATTTCAATATACTTAATATGTTTCTGGAAGGACGGGGTGACATTATGGTTACTGTGTTGTAAGTTATTGGGAAAAGGTTTGCTTGTAAAAGCAAAAACCAGAAATAATTTCCCAATCCTGGTGAAAAAAAAATACAGTTGTCTTTCTACAATTATTAACTGATGGAAAGCGTGTGCAGATTCTAGACGGGATGAGTGCATCGTGTTACTAAATAATTTAGATTTGCAAATGATAATATCTGTTAACATCAATTTATTTAAAAGGAGTGAGGCTATGGTAATATTATTTTGTGAAAATGTAAAACATTGCTTTGGCAAATATATCAGTGTTTAATAAAGCAACTGTACACGGGGACGTTTTTTTTATATGTTATCTCTCACACTCATCTTTAAATGGATTCAAATCATTGTACAGTACACAGAATACTCCACAATGACCAAGTAAAAACAAGTGTTGGGAGTGTGTCTTTATTCACAAAAAACAAAGACAGTAATACCTCATTTACTATATACAATACAGTGTTGTGAAAAAAGTATTTGCCCCTGGAAGAGCATTAAACACATTTTAACATTGCATAAAAAGAACCCAAGCAAATGCATTTAAATTGCAGTTTTTTAATGATGATTTCATTTTTTAAGAAGAAACAAAAGCTGTCCAAATCTTCCTGGCCGTATGTGAAAAAGTAAACGCCCCTAAACCTAATAGCTGGTTGTGCCACCCTTGGCAGCAACAACTGCAATCAAACGTTTGCAAAAACTGGCAATGAGTCTTTCACATTACAGGAACTTCAGACCCACTCTTTCTTGTAGAATTGTTGTCATTCAACCACATTGAAGGGTTTTAGAGCATGAACGGCTTGTTTAGGGATCTCAATCGGATTAAAGTCTGTAATTTTATCTTCCAAAACCTTGATTTGCTGGTGTGTTTTGGATCATTCTTCTGGTGTGCACTTGAGCCTGACGTCATGAACTGCTGACCAGTAGAGCAGAAAATTCATGTTTTTATCAATTAGGGCAAGTTGTCCAGGTCCTAAAGCTGCAAAGCAGCCCCAGACCATCACATTACCAATCAGGCCCCTATGGTAGGAGCCTTTTCTCATTAAGATGCACATGGCAGCCTGCTGGGAGTTTGCCTGAAAGACCCTGATGGACTCAATGAAAAACAAAATCTACAATGACACAAAGATTTAACTATTTGGAATCAGAAAAAATCTGAAACTGCACATGACTTTATTAAAATAATCCCAGACAAACATGGTGGTGGCAGCATCATGCTGTGGGGATGTTCTTTTCTGCTAATTGAACTGGGAGACTAGTCACTATTCAAATAATGCAAATAAAATAAAGAAGTTAATAAAAGTGAAACTTTTTTCAAAAGTGCTCAGGATCTCAGGCTTGAATGATGGTTTCCAGTTCAACAAGACCATGACTCCACCAAGAGGAGTGGCTTCATAACAACCCTATAGTAACTATTTGAATATCGACTTTTTAAATATTGTGAAAAAGTTCGTTTTTGCTTGAAATTGAATGTGAAAGGTAAAATGCTCATATATTCCAGATTTACTACAGATGAAGTGTAATATTTTAAGCGTTTTTTCAGTATCCAGTATGTCAAAAATTTTGAATAATTAATTTCAAGTTAGAGTAATTTGCTATTTACACAGTTTAAATATTGTGTACCTCTCAGTCAAGTTCAATACATGTGCGAAAAGACACAGGATGATTGCTTCCAAGCTGTACTTTACTGATGCAGTAATTCAAGCTAAAAGAAGTCCAACTATGTTTTGAGTTAATAAATTAACATAGTTTTTCAAGAATGTTTGTATTATAAATTGTTCTTGAGTTATCATAGGAAATGTTAGAATTATTCAAGATACTGGATTTTTAATTTAAATTAGCCATAATCATCAACAAAAATGACTTGAATGTACTGACTTTACATTTAATAAATATATAGAATATATAAGAATTTCACTTACAGAATAATTTTAATTTGGTGAAGGAGCTACAATTTGAGAGAGATCTGAGCTTTTGTACAGTACATGATTAGTATCTCAAATCTGCTTCATTTTAAATAGAACCAGTGGGATTTATATCATACTGAATATTCAGCATATTCCATTGTTTTATGTTTTGAAGCTATAAAAAAAAGTTCGAGATGTTAAGTGAAGTGTTAGTGTGAGTTTTGCATCTTGATACATGTGCGATTATTTTAGGCTTTACAAGATTGTCTCACTGAAAAGTCAAATTTCAAATATTTTATTTATCTTTGTTGGCATATTTTATATTGGTATGTTTGTATATTTATGGTAGAATAAAGATAAACAGCTTATTGTACGTTTGACAGGAACGCGTGCTCTACTGTGTGCATGGGTTGCTTATTTTAAATAAAGATGCAAAAACTTCTGCATCTTGCTGTAATAACACATAATTTAAATAAAAAAACATTACAGCTCCCACAGTCTTACCACCCAGGCCTGTAGTAAAAGTCTCGGTGTAACCCCTGCGTGTGTGCACAGAGAAGCTAGCGGATCATTATAGCCCATAAACAGACAGCTCTGTGTATATATGAATAGATGAGTTGCAAGTTTATTAGTTTATATGCAAGCTTGTTGGTGTGTGTGTGCATGTGTGTGTGTGTGTGTGTGTGAGAGAGAGAGAGAGAGAGAGAGAGAGAGATGAAGACTCATCTCTCTCATCTGTGTTTGTTAGACTGCTACATTATTTAGAGCGTAGTACTCGGTGCCTGCAGTTTTCCTCCACACACACACACACACACGCACACGCACATACACGCACCTACACACACACGCACACAAACTGTAATTGCTTCCTTTTTGGATGTTCTAATCAGCTGCTGCTCTCCCACTGTAATCTCCCTCCACTCTCAGCACAGCAGGGAGGAAATCACACTCACCATAACAGCACACACGCACCACATCGGCGCCAGCACACCACCAAACACCTGGTTCAACCAGTTCATATTCATCATTTGAGTGTCCCTAAAATATCTTTCAAAAAAAAAACCCTGCTACATAGCGATTTTCTAAGCCTTATAAAGGATGGACTGTAGAGCATTTGGTGGTCAAAAATGTGAAGCATTTGATGGCAAAAAGGTCATTTGTTCTGATGAGTCCAGATTTAACCTGTTCAGTGCTGGGTGCATCAGTGTAGGAAGAAAGATGGATGAAGTGATGCTATGCTATTAATAAACTCCTGATAATATGCTTAGGGACTTGTATGATGGACCTTTTACATAATAATAATAATAATAATAATAATAATAATTATTATTATTATTATTATTTTTATTATTATTATTATTATTGCCTTCTGCACCTACTGACTCCCTGTGCTGAACTGGACTTCATGTTAATTTAAAGAATTTCTGTTATATTGAACTTTCAGCTGCATAACACACATGATGTTATATAATTTCTACCCGTTATCACCCAGATGAGGATGGGTTCCCTGTTGAGTCTGGTTCCTCTCAAGGTTTATTCCTATTGCCCATCTCAGGGAGTTTTTCCTTGCCACTGTTGCCGTCATTCTTGGCTTGCTCATCAGAGGCAATCTCATTATTAACTGGACACATTTTTCTTACACATACACACCTCCATTAATTTTTGTTTAATTTTTGTTAAAGCTGCTTTGAGGTGGCACGGTGGTGTAGTGGTTAGCACTGTCGCCCTGCACCTCCAGGGTCCGAGTTCGATTCCCGGCCAGGTTTGATTTCCAGGGCGTTTGCATGTTCTTGCCGTGCTTGGTGGGTTTCCTCCAGGTACTCCGGTTTCCTCCCACAGTTCAAAGACATGCAGGTTAGGCTAATTGCCGTTCCCAAATTGCCCGTAGTCTGTGTGTGTGTGTGTGTGTGTGCCCTGTGATGGATTGGCACCCTATCCAGGATGTACCCTGCATCGTGCCCTAAACCTCCTGGGATAGGTTCCAGACTCCCCGCGACCCTGAATACAGGTATACAGGCTGCTGTAATTTGTCTGAACTAAGCTGGCCCACAAACATTCCGTATTATTAAATGAAACCGTTCATGGATAAAATGTACAAAATCTTAACAGATTATAGGTAACAAAAAAACAAAGCAACAAAAAAAAAATTTTGTGTTTTTGTTTTATTCATTGCTGATTGTCATGATTATAATATTGTATATTATATCAGAACCATAGACTGACACCTATGATAAAAAAAAATAGAGGTGTCCCAATATTGGTAAATAACTAACACCAGTGAGAAGCAATATTTTCTGCAGTCACGGTACAGTATACACACTACGCAAAATCAGTATTGACGGAACATCTGTCCTTATTATGAGTTGTATTATAAATATATGAGAAAATGTCCGGAACCAATCAAAGGTTTGAATTTATTTACATTGTAGAACAACACTGGATTTGTTCAACCATGAAATAACACATACTGTATGGCATTTGGTGATTAAACAACATCAGTCAGTTGTTATTTAATTTAATTTAATTTTATTTTAACTGGCTCTCATGAAAACCTTCCCAGGAAATCAAGAACAAAGCTTACCCCTCCTGCCGTGGTAAAGTTCATTAAGAGGCTTTACAGAGCATAACTAGCAAACACATCTCAATACCAACCACTTAAATGAGATTATTGCGTACTTTGGATGCCTTCAGCATTGTTTTGCAGTGTGGAAAGAAATTAAAAAATCAGAAAAGTTACCAGTGACTGCAGGGATGAGGCAGGATGGAGGCGTTAACACACTGCTCTCTGCATCGGTGCCAGCGTTAGGTCGCGCTCTGATTGGCACGGCACTGGGCTCTTGGCAGGAGGGATGGCTACGCGCTGCACGCTACGAGGCAGAACAAAGCTAGCAACCATGTGGAGGTGCCAAGTGCTCATTAGGGCGTCACGGTGCTCCATTCAATGCCCATATACACACACATAAGCAGTCATGCATTACATACAGACTTACTGTATACACAGCTGTAGAAACACAAAGATCATTATTTGATATGATTGTGTTTGTGGAATTTTTTTTTTGTCTATGATACTAAAAATATCAGTAGAAATGGCATTACACTGTATGTGGCCTGAATTCTACATCTTTCGCATCTTTATATTGGATTAAATTTGATTAGATTTACCTTTATTGTCATTTACATGTGCAAAGCCAATGAATTACTGTTTGCAAATAACCAGAAATGCGTAAATGACATATATACAGTAAATAGCAAAGGTAGAAACAAGGCTATGGTAGTCTTCTATACAAAGGGATGGATATCAGAGGTACATGAGGTGCAGTAGTTATTTTAAATAAGATATACAGTATGGTGCAATATATATGTGTACCTTCTAAACTATATGCAGATGAGCCAAACTAGTTGTGCTGATAGTTACGTTCAGTAAATACAAGGCTTTGTGGATAGTGATAAAAAAAATAAAATAAAAAAACAGAGCACCTGGTGCTGAGGATTAAATGCTATTTTGTTGCTTTGATATAATTACACACTTTAACACAGACCTGTCATCAAAGGTTTATTTTAGCTACACCTCGATAAACTGGACTTTAACTTCAAGTTTGTACAGTAACTGTTATTAAATTTGTAATCCTCTTAATGGCTGAAAGCATCAGGAACAATAATGCATCATACACAGACGAGTATAATAATAAGAAAAGTTGAGCACCAAACAATGAACACTGAATAACCCAACAAATCATCTGTACTTGAAATCTCAATATCCGTACAGGACGGAATAAAATCTAATCAAACGCTTGCTCGGCTTCTGAACGAGAAATCCCGTCAATCGATTGGGAAATAAAGGTTGTAAATGGTCTCAGAAAGCATAATTTCTGTAGGAAGTTAAATGAAAAGTAGAATGCTTAAAATTCTGCATGACCTTGAGTGTGATATGGCTTTTACAGTGGCTTTGGAACAGAATCATCCCATAATAATTATATAATTTTTGTTGTTTTGCAGCCCGAAACGAAGGCAGTTGCGGTTTTCGATTTTTCCTGCTGAATTTATTTATTTAGTGCAACTTTTAACATCTAAGAGAGAGATATAACATCAACATGTAAGAAAGAAAAAAAATAAAAATAAACAGAATTACTGATATGGAAAATTATCACTCCTTCCTAAAAATGACTTGTAAACTCAATCAGGTGAAGCTAATCACCTTCTCAATGGCACGCAAAGCCATTTCACTTTCAACTGTGCCCTAGATGTGAAAAGCTTCCTGTGTCATTGAAAAAGTGATTAGTTTAACTTGATTGAGTTTACAAGTCACCCTGTTCCAAATCAGTGACTCAGCCCATCTCTGGACACGTATACATTTCTCTTATGTGTGTTTTGGGAACCATACAGGAACCTCTATACTAATATACAATAGACATTCATGGGAGAAATTGCTTTAAAATCAATATTCTTCAGCAGTCCAAGATTACTGCACCATAGTAAATGAACACAAGTAAACCGGTATGTGAGTTTGTTATGTGTATTGATCTACTAACTAATGGACTTGTAAATTAGGTGTTTGTGCTTATGTACTGGTCTTAAAGATAACAGAAGTTAAATCCATTAAAGAGATAAAACCTGGAAATATATTGTTTATAGCAGATTGCTGATATTCAGAATAATACAACTTCTGATTAGAGGTCATAACTCAAAATTACAAATTGGGAGAAAATAAAGAGTCGGGCACAGTGCGTGGTTACCACTGTTGCCTTGCACCTTTAGGATCCAGGTTCAATTCCCTGTCTGTGTGCATGGATGCCCATAGATGTTATTGCTGTGCTTGATGGGTTTCTTCCCATAGTGATGAGGCACACAGATTAAACTAATTGGCGTTCTCAAATTGCCCATAGTGTGTGAATGAGTATGTGTGTATGTGTGTGCGTGCGTGCGTGTGTGTTCCGTGAGATGGATTGTCCAGGGTGTACTCCACCTTGTCCCCTAAGTCTACAATGTGATGAGAACCCACAGAATTGGGACTAAACAGCTGTGGGTCCATAAGAAAACCACTTGTTACTGAGACTCATCAGAAAAAAAAACGCTACAGTTTGCTAGGGAGCGTAAAGAATAGTCTTTGGAACGATGGAAAAAAAAGTCATGTGATCTGATCAGTCCAGAATGAGCCAAATCCTGAGTGATGGGCGTGTCAGGGTAAAAATGGGAAGCACATGAAGCGATGCACCCATCATGCATAGTGTCCACTGTACAAGCCTCTGGAGACAGTGTTATGATCTGGGGTTGCTTCAGCTGCTCAGGTCTAGACTCAACAACATTATTTGGCAATAAAATGAAGACAGCTGACAACCTGAATGTACTGAATGACCAGGTTATCACATGCATTTTTTTCTCTGATGGCGCGATGATGCCAAGGTTAATCAGGTTTAAAATTAGAAATAGTGGTTCTGGGACCATGAGGGGGTTTCAAGCTAAAACCTAATGCAAATCTGGATGGAAATTAATGTTGTAAAGTTGCACAATGCTGATGAAACAATGGCATGATGAATGTGTGTAACAATCAAAAATAAAAGAAATCCAATGCAATATTAGATTGTGTAAAGTTATATTAGTAAATGACGGTTATACCGGGAACCAGAATAATGACTTTAAAGATTTTGCTGTTTTTTATCAGCAGATAAACTCAGCTGACTTCTTACACAAATATTACATCATGTAGGCTCACCAAGCTCCCACATTTTGGTACTTTTATGGATGGCTGATTAGCCTTCAGGTATCGCTCTAATGCTAAGAGCAACAGGCATTTGTCCATAATCTAGCCCTATCTATAATAATGCACATCACATGCAGGGGTGTCAAGTAACAAAGTACAAATACTTCATTACCTTACTTAAGTAGAAATTTTGGGTATCTATACTTTACTTAAGTAATTATTTTTCAGCCGACTTTTTACTTCTACTCCTTACATTTTCATGCAATTATCTGTACTTTCTACTCCTTACATTTTTAAAATAGCCTCGTTACTCCTATTTTATTTCAGCTTGTCATACAAAACAAAAACAAAACAAAAAAACAAAAAAAACATCCGGATAAACCGCGCCCCCCGGATGGAGCGAATTTGATTGTGGTTGGATGTGAAGTATAAACATACCATTCCGACACCCTATTGGTTGGGACGCGATCCATCCCACCTGCACATGACGTCACGTCACGCACTCCAGCAAGGACGTTTGAATAAAATTGCATTTTCGGTTGACAATGTTGTGATAAGTAGATGAAGATGTCCGTGATAGAGACTCAAGATTCGAGCGAAATGTCACAACCAAGCACCAGCACCAGAAAGGTAACAGCACCAGGAAGGGAACAGGAATGATTATATATATATATATATATAATATATAATATAAAATAAATATAAAATTTGATTAATCACTTCGATCTTGGATTAATCATTCATTCTGACAGCACTAATGTTTATTGTAGACGACCATACAAGGGTAATTGTTACTAAGCCTGTCCTGGGAAAACTAATTTTCTTGTATGTTGCCCTCACAGATTCCTGCACCTGAGCTTGGATGTAAATTTACATTCTAATAAAGGTTACCGATGACACGCCTCTAAAGTTTGACTTTTTGCACCATTAAAATACTTATAGGCAACTAGTTATCATATCTTCTTCTCCATATAACATAGTAATGCTCAGTCGTACACATATATGGTTATTTAATGTATTTGCATTGGACTTAAATGCATTCTTTCTCAACTGCCATATATAGTATCCCAGATCACTATGGCCGTTAAAAAAACAAAAACAAAAAAAAAAACATTTTTCTTTTTTTATGAGGTGTTAGTGCAGTATATAGGCCCGTGGCACAGCCTAAGCTTTTATCCTTAATGCTTTTTTCCCCTTCATGTTACTTTTACTTTTATACTTTAAGTAGTTTTGAAACCAGTACATTTACACTTTTACTAGAGTAAGCAGCTTGAGTTGATACTTCAACTTCTAAAGAAGTCTTTTTAAATCTTAGTATCTATACTTCTACTCAAGTAATGAATGTGAATCCTTTTGACCCCACTGATCACATGACATCAGCTTTGTAATTAAACAGTCTAAGGATCCACTAAGCCACCTATGCGACTTGAATCCGCTGTATGCAATGCTAATGCTGTCCTACACCCCAGTCCTCCTGCCTCAGTGGTGTATAGTGGGCGGTGTAAAAAGTGTCTCTTTAGTTTTAATTTTTTTTTAAACACATGACTGTTTTTATATTGGAGTATTAATTGTGTGATTAGTGATTGTTGAGTACATGGCAAAACATGCACACACTCAATGGGACAACACACACTGTTTCAAGCCTTGACGCGCTGGTTGATTTCTAAACACAAAGTTGAACTTTAGAATATTAACGAGCAGCTAATGTGCTAATGTGTTCCTGTTAGAGCTTTCTTACTCACACTGCTATCCCTGCTCTCCTGACCACACACTCGCCGCTTACTCTCAGATCACAAGTACAGTAAGTGCATGCGAGTGAGCTTGAACTAGAAAAAAACTGTCATTATGTCAGAACATCACGCAAATGTAATTGATAGAGAAACTTCAAAACAGGCCATAAATTCCCAAATTTGTTTTCATAGTTTATATTCTACTGATCTTAAGTTATACTGTATTTACGTCACTTAAAAGTGTGAAAGCGATTTTTTTTTTTTTAATCTTGATGCTAAAGTCTTACAAACCAGATATTTCCAGATGTATGGACATTCATCAGTATCAGTACTTTTGTATTGAGATTCGGTTCATTCTGTCTACACCTGCTTTTAATTCTATTTATTAAAAAAAGAAGAAAAAATGTCCATGGAATATCCATGAGCCTGGACATTAAAAACAAGGGGAACTACACAGAGCTCCATGACACCCGTGGTTGTTTAATACCAAATGGGTAAATCATTTCACTATTAGTATTTAGAATTATTGGAAATTCCTCTTCATACTTGGACTGATAATATGAGGGGCATTCAACTCAAACCAGAAGTTTTAATGAATAAAGGCATAAAAAAACGAATGATTTCAAGCACAGAATGACGATGAGACTCAGAGACTCTGATGAGAGTTTAAATGGTGTAAACATTTTAAAGAAGGCTGTACGGCCGTGAATGACGATTTCCGCCAAGGTTGCTTGGAGCTCACTGCAGTCGTTCCTGTGAACATTCAGATAGTGAAAAAAATACATGAATTATCACAATGTTTGTGTAAACTGTACACACAATCATCAACCAACACCACTTGCACATTACAGGAACGCGGCAAGGAGTTATTGCCAGATCCCCCATTCCATCCTGACCTTGCTCCAAGACATTTCCACATGTACAGGAGTTCCTGGGAGGCCAGCATTTCAGATTTGATGCAGGCAATTCAATCATTGATCAAACATTCTACCTTGATGATATCTAAGCACAAGTGGGATAAGTGAATTAGTGTAGCAGGGGATTATATACAGTAGAGAAATAAAGGGAGTTTTTTTTTTTTGCTCTCATAACTGTGTTCTGTTATTCTCCACAATCAAAAGTCCTGCTTTAATCTGAACACCCCTTTAATGCAGTATTACTTTGGATCCTGCTTTTATAGAAAAATAATCAAAAACAAGGATTAACATTCAATTTCCACAATGTAAGGACTAAATCAATGCAATATTAAATAAAAATGCTCAATTGAATGTAAAGATGTAAAGCATTAGATATAGAAAAGCTTTAATTCTATCCATGAATTAGATTAAGCTTTTAGCGTCTACCTCTAAATGGCAGAGGAAGCAAACTGGGGGAAAAAGCAATTTAACTGTAGGATAGTGCTGTTCTCCACACTTTCACAGCTCAGAGTTAGCAATTAGCCACAGCATGGTTCGCAAAACCCAGTACAACTCTGTGACCTTTAAGGTTTCTACCCTGAACTGAGCCAAGCTTCCCAAAAGCATCATAGTGTTAAATGATACAGCGAGAATCGTAAGGTATGTAGGCTATTTCTTTTTGGGTTTTCCCCAATTTTCTTCCTTATTTACAATCCCTTGTTCCACGCACAAAGCAGTGCACTTGATCACGGGTTAGAGAGGGATTTGGCATTCAGTCTTGTGTAGTTTGCATTCCTCATGAACAGAACAACATAGACAGTCAGGATTACTTAGAAGCAATTATCAAAGAGAGGAAGTAAACAACATTTTCAGATGTGTTTTTTTGCTGAAATGTTTTTGGATGCTAAGGGCCAAAACACACATACACAAGAGCCCTTCCCCAGGTAAGCGCCACTCACATGGTGTAAAAGAAAACATGATTTATCAGTTTTTGACACAGTATCTCCCTATTAGGTATAATCTGTCTGGGCAGCTGTGGTGATGGAAATTGAAACTTGGAAATGCTAAAGATGGACATCAGAAATAAAAATAGGGAAAGAAAAAAAAACGCATTGCCAAAGATTAGGCTGAGATTTGAATTAGTTCTTATGTTTCTTCTTCTCGCTGTTTTAGTTAAAAAAAAAAAAAAAAAAACACATCTAAGGTGTGTCATGACAATGCACTGGATCCAAGTTGCGAACTTGTGAATTTCTTGTGGTTTTCCCAGAAGTACCTGGTATGAATGTAGGGTGTGTTGATTACAGTAAAAAAAAAAAAAAAAAAAAAAGGGCTCTTTCTGCAGCCCCAGAAGATTAACACTTATTTTTTTTGTGTGGGAAAATTAGAACAATGAACAACGACTGTTCTGCGATGAAGGCAGTGTGAAGATGTGATTTTAAAAATAAATAAATAAATAAATAAATAGAAAAAAATAAAGCCACTTACACACCATGGTGCTGCTCTTTGGAGATTCAGTCCTTTCTCTTCACATACTGTAATAGGAAGTGTTTGCGACTCACTAACCCTCGCTCAAACTCAATTTTCCAATGAATGAATACTCCCAAAAGGGTGTGAGACACAGTGGACTGGCACAACGACTATGAAATGAATTACATTATGTGCAGCCATTTGTAAAATAAAATAAAATAAAATAAATATTGTCATCTATAAATGCCAATACCATGCGTCATTGTTTAGGGTCCTGTATTATATTTCCTATGTCTAGCACAGTGAAAAGGAAATTTTCTGTCCAGAAGGGGTTCTGTCCAGCTGGAAGAAAGATTAGGTCTATGGCCGATTATGAAGAAGCCCATGGTGAGTAAGAGCTGTTACGTTATTGGTTAAAGTGACTTAATATCTCAGTAGAAGGATACCCATGAACCATTAGCAAATGAAGTGGTGCAGCATGCGAACCTGGCTGCATTGTATACTTTCTTTTGTCAGCATTTTTTGTGTTGACGTTTCCTTTTAGTGAAATACTGCTTGCTAGTCTAGCTAGTTCTTCGCTCAGTCCATTTTCTAATTAAGCAATATCACACTCGAGGGAGTGCAGTCATTCTGAATATCAGCACAGCTGTGATGCACCCATAGGCACGGGTGCACACCCTGGGTTATGAAGATATTGAGACCTTGCTGGTATTCAGTACAACAGCACAACCTCAAGTGTCATGTTGCTTTTATACAACACTTTCTATACAACACAGCGACTGACAGTTAATGTAATTAACAGGTGTGAAAATTGTTTTGGGAGGCACGGTGGTGTAGTGGTTAGCACTGTTGTCTTGCACCTCCAGGGTCCAGGTTTGATTCCCGTCTCTGTGTGCATGGAGTTTGCATGTTCTCCCTGTACTTGGTGGGTTTATTCTTTCCTCCCACAGTCTAAAGACATGCAGGTTAGGCTAATTGTCTGTAGGGTGTGAATGAGACCATGCAATGAATTGGCACCCTGTCCAGAGTGTACCCCGCCACATGCCCTAAGTCTCCTGGGACAGGCTCCAGGCCCCCTGCGACCCAGAATACAGGATAAAGTGGTATAGATGGAGAGTGAGTGAAAATGGTTTTAAAATCTTCCTAGTACAGTGAAACCTCGGATTGCAAAAAACGCGGTTTGCAAATGTTTAGCAAGACAAGCAAAGATTTTTTTATAAATTTTGACTTGGAAAACGAGCAAGTCTTGGTTTACGAGTAACGAGTACCATGTATCACACATGCGCTTCTTGTTTTGACGCAGGGCGTCACATGATCATGATCAACAACTGATCCAACGGTTTTTCTCCTTCTTGCGCTGCGGAATTGTGGGTAATCGTCTCCCCTGATGGGTTTTAGTGCACATCTCTTACTGGTATAATCAGACAGAAGTTCTAGTCATAGGACCGCATTTAGCTAAAAGTAACACTGTAACTTTAGATGGCCTTTCTGTTCCATCAAGTGCAACAGTAAAAGACCTCAGTGTGATTATAGATTCCAGTCTTTCATTTGAAGCTCATGTAGGTAATATTACCAAGATAGCATTCTTGAGACACAGTCTCAGTGTTTAAGTCCAGACTAAAAACCTATTTATTTAATCAAGCATTTTTATAAATAGATTTGCCTTAGGTAAAGGAGCAGATCTGGGGGACTTATGGATGTAGAGTATTATGGTGAACTGGTATGTTTAGATGCTGTCCTCCTCACTCTCATTGATCACTCAGGTTTGTTGACGGTAAGGTGATTGGTTGCTTTACATCTCAGGGAGCCCTCATGTCTGTGTTTCCTTCTGGCTCTCCCTTTTAGTTATGCTGTTATAGTTAGTCCTGCCAGAGTCTCGGCTTGCACTCTACAGTAAATATACATTCACATTATACATTATGTGACTGCGACCATACCTAACTGTTATCTCTCCTTTTCTGCTCTCCCCTCTTCTGTTCTCTCTCCCTTTCTCTCTCTTCCCTATCTCCCCCTCTCTCTCTTCCCTCTCTCTGTCGAGCTACACATGTCGTTCCTGAGCTGCCAGTGATCCAGACTCCCTCTGCTCTCTGGACCTGTCTGACCCATCCTGGTGCCCTGCTTCTGGTTGGAGATCTCGTCTCATGGATGCCCCGTGTGTCTCTTTGGGATGCGTCTGGTGTCTGGGGATGGTTTCACTCTACCATAAAGACGGTTCTGGCCTCGACTGGTGTTGACAGCTGTTTCTCTGAGGACTTGACCTGGCAACGGTTGCTCGATAGTTCAAGACAGCAATTGTTTCCAAATACTATCTGGGCTCCATATTAACATCAATTAACATCAACTGTTATACTGAACTGCCTGCCACCGAACACACTGTATAAATTCTGATCAATTCCTGCTTTCTGTTTCACCCAAATGAGGATGTTGAGTCTGGTTCCTCTCAAGGTTTCTTCCTATTACCATCTCAGGAAGTTTTTCCTTGCCACTGTCGCCCTTGGCTTGTTTACCAGGGATGATCTGCTCATCTTGATTCATGCACACTTACAATCCATACAGACTTAAATAATTTTTTTGATTGTGTAAAGCTGCTTTGGGACAATGACAATTGTTAAAAGCGCTATACAAGTAAAATAAAATTGAATTGAATTGAAACAACATCTGTGCACTGGACTGTTTACTATAATACTGTGACCATGTGTGTGTGTGCATAAAACATATTTGAAATGCATATTAATCTGTTTTATATTGACTTTATATTTTGTTTATATTATTATTTATGTATTCATTTTTTGGGCTGTGAAACGAATAATTTAAGTTTCCCTTATTTCTAATGAGAAAAATCAATTTGGTTTACGAGTGTTTTGGAATTCTAGCCCACTTCTGGAACGAATTATGCTCGTAATCTAAGGTTCCACTGTACTATGTTACTAGAAGGTAAGGTAAATAAACCATGGAGGTGGTGGACAGTCCTGAGAACCTTGCAAAATTTACATCAGCTCCATTAACTTTCAGGTTTGGGGGTCGAATCCCAAATAGCATTAAAAAGAAAACTAGTGTGCTATGAAGCCATGAAGAAAACAACACGTTTGGTTCTGAGGTGATTCAAAACAAGTTAGAAGCAATTCCTAAGAAAACAATGTGTTGTTTTAGAAGATATAACCTTATCAGATTTGTTTTCTTGCTTTTGGCGGGCATCTGCTCTTAACTGCAGACTGCACTGACCTACTTTCTTCTATGCTGGCAACCACCAGTTAGTGTGATTAACGATTATTAGTAAACCGAGTAATACACACAGTTAATCGTCCAGTGCTGTTACTATTTATTATTACCACATGTGGAATGTCTCTCTTCCCAACCAAACTAACTGCTGCATAATATAGTAACATTAATTCACTTGGTCTCCTTTTTTGTTTCAGCTTATTGGGTTTATCACCATCCAACCACCCAGGTTTCCTTCAGCACTTGCTTCTGGTAAATAAAAAACACACTTTTCACAAGTATGTGAAAGTACATCAGATGAAGAGCTGGCACACCACGGCTAAGCGGTAGCACTTTCATATAACGCACAAAAAAAGGGTCATCCATCAGCAAGGCCAGCATCCGGTGAGCTTCCAGACAGCTGTGTTTCTTTCTGTGTGTCTCCTCCATCCGAATCTGATCCATGTGTAATTACTCTGAAATGGAAAATAAGCTTGGCTCGTCTCCACACCAGCTTTCGGTCTTCATGTTGCAGATTTTCACAGGCTAGGTCAGCAGATGTGATGCATTCTACAGCTTCACATCAGCACTCTAGCTCTCTCTCTCTCTCTCTCTCTTATGTACCTTTCCTTCAAGAATCGATTTGATGTGATTTAACCCAACCTACAGTACCAGCAGTTTCCTTGCTCTCTTTCCCTGCTAGAAACAAACTCAAGCATTGCTTTGCCTTTGAGCAAATTACAACAAACAGAAAAATAAAATAAAATAAAAATGAACGCTTCCTGTTGCATACACAGTTAGCATGCCTGTCCTCAATTTCCCTAAAAAAAAGGATAAGGCCTTATCTTTCTATCCTTCTCAATACTCCTATTCTCAAAAAAAAAAAAAAAAAAAAAGCTACCAATTAGAGGTCAAGGATGACGAGAAGCTGACAAGACAGCTACTGATAGAGAAATGTCCCAATGGAGAGAAAAAAATATGCTTTGTTTTTATAAGAGACCAGTTTCACAATCGTCGAAAAAGATGATGTAAAAACAGAAAGCAGTTGCTTGTTTTCTTTAACCCTACAGTAGGTCTGTAGGCTCTTCACTCTATACTTATAAACAAAATAAATGTTGCACATACTGTATATAAGTATATATTTCTTACAAAATGTATGTCTGTTAAATAAATAAGAAAAATGTGTCCATCAGCACCAGAATTCCAAATTCAGACGACATTGAAAATGACATTGAGTTAACATCTGCCCACAATACGCCCAGTAAGTCCAGCTGCTGTGAATAGCCGTTGAATAGTCTGATGACTTATCTTTTGTATCTTGGGAATACTAGCACCAGTAACGGCAGAATTTTCTGTACGATTTCCCATACAACACCATTGACTTAGTCTGTCTTGTCTTGATATTATCACTTTTGGCCTTCCAGACCGAGGGCAATCAGCAGTTATTGGTAATCTGTTCCATAACCTTTAAATAGTATTCCTGGAACGCCAAACCATCTGGTGATGTCTACTTGTCTAACAAAAAAGCACATCCAGAATGTATTCCTTACTTTTAACACCAGGACATGTCAGCTGGATATAATAACATGTCAGATTTCGTGAAGTTGCTTGGCAGTCCATAAGAAGATGCGTGTTCGGTTATTCATGAAAAAGTAGAGCTTTATTGAATATTCAGTGATGATAATTTTACCTTACCTGTTTTTTTACTGTGACAAGGCAAACACAATTCTGAATGACATTTCTGTTTTTGTAAGATTATTTTATAGTGGAACATTTCTTTTGTCCATGAGTATATTATCTGACGTGCAGGAAACATGTTATTACAGAATATTTTATAGAATTCGGCCAAGATTTTATTGGAAGCTCATACAGTGTCGCTCACAGACAAAGCACAGTCACACTACATCATCTTTCCAACTTCCTTACTAAAAATGAACAAGAGAGCTTTTATTGTCGACTGTGTGACTTTCTGGCTTTGTCACTATTTTGTGCAAAAAAAAAAAAAAAAAAAGCAATAGAACAAAATTTGGTGGAAATAAAATGAAAAAAAAAAAAAAACCTAACTCTGTGTACTGTTTGTATTGTGTGCAGCCAGGAATTATGATTACTTGGTCTTTATTTGTTCCTGTTTCTGTAATTTAATCTCACTCACTCATACACTCACTCATACACTCACTCTCTATACTGTTTTATTCCGTGTACAGGGTCAAAGGGTGGTCTAGAGCCTATCACAGGAGACTTGGAGTACAAGGTGGGGTACACCCTGGACAGGGTGCAAATCTATCACAGGACACACACACATACACACTCACTTGCATGTTCGTTCACAAACTGTAGGCAATTTTGGGATGGCTAATTAGCCAGACACAGTCCCAAGGTGGGAATCGAACACATACCCTGGAGGCGCAAGGTGACAGTCCTAAACACTACACCGTTTAATTGAATTATATTTAAAGTAATGAGGGTGTTTCAAGAAAGACTTTTGCACATTACTGTATATTGTTTCTCCTCACAAAGAAAAATAACTCATGTAGAGTAATATAACAATTAATAAATAATATAACTCATTATATAATATAAAGCATTAAACGGTGTAGTGTGTTGTCACTGTGGTGTAGTGGCTAGCACTGTGGTTTTGCACCTCCAGGATCTGGGTTCCATTCCCGCCTCGAGTCTACAGTATGTGTATGGAGTTTTGCATGTTCTTTCCCATGCTTGGTGAGTTTCTTCTGGGTACTCCAGTTTTCGTTCACATTCCAAAAAAGGGCCCAATTGGCGTTTCCATACTAGCCATAGCATGGGCTTGTGCCCGGCTTCCCTGGGATACAGTAGGCTCCTGCAACACTGTAGTGGATAAGTATAGGGAATGTTGAATGTGCATCGCTTAACATTAAGCAACAGGGTGGCTAATTGAAATAGCATCCAGCTAGTCGTTTAGTTACTGTAAGTTCAGCCTTTATTTGTGACATATACCTTACTGCGCAGTAAAATTCTATACGGTGCCCCTGGAGCAGAAAAGGTTAAGGGCCTTGCTTAAGGGCCCAACAGTGGCAACCTAGCCGAGATGTTGCTAGAAACCTTCGATCAGTAACTCAGAGCCTTGATACGCTCAGTCACCACTGCCCCATTTCGACTTGGCCCTGTAAGATAGTTGCACAATGATTGACTGAAAGAATGAATTATTTTGTGAGACTCTTTTTTTTCTCCTCCGTTTAGTGCTCTGCAGATCTCTCCTGATCTCCAGCACCTGCCTTAGTATGCAAAAATCAATTAAGCTTAATGCAAAACTATACTGATAATAGATTATTGACTGACTCTAAAAAAAAAGGAGGAAAAAAAACAGCCAGTGTTTAACAGCCGACCTGATAAGACAAATTAACTTTATTACTTTGTCCTTTGCTACTTTTCCAGTCTTTCTAAAACCCATTATCTGCTCAGCCTGTTGTACAGGTGTTAGCCCGGCATTAATCGCATATTTTTTTTTTTTTTTGCCAGGATAGAAATGTTCTCAGTCAGCCATGTTCCTGTGCCACAGGGTGCCTTTGTGTGTGCTCAAATTCAGATAATAGCATCGTAGGCAGCAACGGTGTCTTTTAAGTCTGTAAAAACTTACAGAGATCTGCAAACAAAGAGCCGTTAGAAACCACCTGGGTTCGAGACGGACATTTCCCAGAAGGGAAGAAGAAGAAGAAGAAGAAAAAAGAAAATTTCAAATCTCAAGAAGAAACAATAGCGCTATTTTAACACCCACGTCCCTTTCATATTTTCCCCCTATTTATTTATTTATTTATTGTTTTTTCAGTGTAAAAAAAAAAAAAAAAGGAACAGATGCATGATATAAATCCACAGATGCTTATTAAATAAAACTCATAAAGGGGGCGGTGTATTTGTTTGGGAATAAAATCACTCATTTTGTTTTTTTATTTCTTTACACGAAAACGTAAAAATGTGAAACACACCCTTGCAGAACTGACACTGCCTCTATACACAGGCAGTAACCCAGAACAATCCAGATAGCATCTAATTGGAAAAAAAAGCACAAAAATGCATCACTCTAATTACCTGTAGCACGCCATATATTTATGTCTTGTGATCAATACAAGCACTTAATGGCACCTGGTGTGTCTGCTTTTAATAAAGCACTCGTTTAGTGTTGAAGGAACTGAGAGCGAGAGGTTAATAAGTTGCACAGATACTTAGCTTTCCTCATTTAATTACTGTTCTGTTTCATTTTGTTTGGTCTGTAGCCGTGACAGTGATTAACGCGTAATAAAATATAAGAAACTTCAAGGTTCATTAACTTTTTCTTTCTCCTAATCATTATATTTAAATAATTGGCTTAATCAATCAATGCAGAACTAATCATTCTAAAAAATGATAAAATTTCATTTACTGCCTTATTACTGCGCGTTACCAAGGCACATCAGTTAAAGTCCTTGCATTGCGGTTGCCATGGTGACGGACACCGTCGTGCTCATGTCCGTTTTTCAACTTGTTACCCGATTGTGGTCACCTGTTCCGTGTTTAGTTATGATTCCCATGTTCATATTCGTTAATTTTCAAAGGCTAAACATTAGCCACAATGCAATTTAACTAAGTGATGACATCAGTGCAGCAACATTAAGCTGCATTTTCATCTCGACCTCCAGAGAGCGCTGCAGCAGCACTTTAATCTCTTAGTCTGTCTGGCTGTCTGCTTACACTGTACATGCATTCAACGTTCAATATGGAATAACACAAATTTCAGAAGGTCAAATTAGTGGGTGGTATCAAGCAAAGAAAACAACTAAGGAGACTTAAAGTTACCAGAACTGGGTTAAGAACCATTCATACATTATCAAAACCTGGAGAGATAATGGTGAACTGTCCACCTTGTGGAAGAAATGAGATTGGAAATAAAGAAAATCGTAAATGGAGGTCACTTACATGCTTGGTGAAGCTGCGTAATAAAAGAAAAAACTATAAAACCCAGACTAAACACTTGTGCGGCCATAAGAAAACCACTTCAGGAAAAGAAGTTTGAATTAGGCGTGTCAGGGTAAGAAAGGAAGCACATGAAGTGATTGCACCCATCATGCATAGTGTCCACTGTACAAGTCTCTGGAGACAGTGTTATGATCTGGGGTTGCTTCAGTTGCCCAGGTCTAGACTCAGTAACGTTATGTGGCAATAAAATCAAGTCAGCTGACGAGCTGAATGTATGGTGTTTCAGGTGTTTCACTTCCCTGAAGGCACGGCCGTATTTCAGGACTCAATGGTTCCAGGAGCATGAGGAATCATTTTCACACATGAACTGTGCACCATATCGCCGTCGGTAATTGATTTAATAAATGTGTGACTTTTTGGCCAGGCAGTGTACAGTAGTGTGATAAGTGATTATCACAGCCAACAACTGGGGCATCACAAAAGTGGATCTGACTACAGAAGGCTGCTAAGGGAGAGAAAGTTATCTTAAAGTTGAACATCAATGTATGTAATATTCCTTCTGTCAAACAACAAATCTAATCTGCAATCAAATTCCTCAGACTTGACCTCCTGCCATGAACCATGAAAGATCCTGTCTGGTCTGTATCAGTTTTGTCAAGAGGAGATGACAACACCACTAGTACTCATCTTTTTTTATTTTTGGTTTGTGTGTTTATATAGCTAGAGTTATGTTTGTGTCAGATAAACAAGCATGATGATTCGACAGCTTGTCAGTCAGATTGGTCATGATGATGCCTCATCGCAGGATGAAACTTATCATATCATGTCATGCAATAATATGCTTATGGACTGGTTAAATCAGCAGTACTTTTGTCTACCCTTGGACATGATCAAATACATTTCTATAACCATTCAAATATTGTTAGTTAGATTTATTTGTTCATTTTAACTGCTCCAGAAATGTATCCATATAAATTATAACTTAACCATTTACTGTAGGAAAGTATCTTCGTCCATTCACCAGGAACCTCGGTGTGATGTTTGATGGTGCTTTTAAATTTGATAAACAGATTAGTTCTGTTATAAAAGCCAGTTTTTTTTAACTGAGACTGTTGGCGAAAGTCAAGGCCTACCTTCCATGTAAGGAGTTTGAAAGTGTAATTCATGCTTTTAACTGGAACTTAAAAGTGTGAGCACATTACCTCGGTCTTAGCTTCACTACACTGGCTACCTGTCCGTTTCAGGATTGAGTTTAAGATTTTATTGTTTGTTTTTAAGATTTTAAATGGGTTGGCGCCTGTATATTTATCAGAGCTTTTACATATCCGCACTCCCGTTAGAGCACTGAGGTCGTCTAATCAGTTGCTCCTGGATGTTCCGAGAGCCAGATTAAAATATAAAGGTGAGCGAGCTTTTTCAGTGGTGGGACCGAAGTTGTGGAACGATTTACCTGCTCACATAAAGTCTGCTCAGAGTGTTGAAATTTTTAAGTCATTACTTAAGACACACTTATATTCTTTGACTTTTATTGAGTTGAGTTTTTGAGACATTTTGACAACTTTTAATGTATCGATTGATTGTGTGTGATTATGTTTTTTGGCATTGTGAAGCACTTTGGTCAACCATGGTTATTCTTTAAATGTGCTATATAAATAAACTAAACTAAACTAACAACAATACAATCATTAAGCATTCTGTATAATATTAATATTTTAGCACATGGAAACACAAAATAATTTATATTGGTTAGGTGTTTTTTTAAACACCTTAAGTGTGATATACTGTATAATACAGTCTCTCTCTCACTTTCTCTCTCTCTCTCTCTCTCTCTCTCTCTCTCTCTCTCTCTCTCTTTTCCTTTTGCCTAGAGGCAGTATGAAGGACAAGGCAAGTTTTCTGGCTTCCACAGAGAAGGCAAATTTGGATGCCAGGGTCAAAGGCCATTTAAAGTTTGAGCAGTTTTTAGTCCTTCAGTGGATCCCAGACACCCTGAGAAAGTTGAGGTTCACATTCTTCGTATCACATTTTTATAATGATAATATTATAATGTGGAAACGGAGGAACAGACAAGCGTCTCCTGGAGATAGAGAGAGAATGTGTGAACCAGAAGGTAATACACAATATTTTTCACCTGTGCCCTATAAGCACTTTTATTTATTGGTGTTTTTTTTTTTTGGACAGGAAAGTGCAGAGCTGAACAGCACATATCCGAGAGGTGTGTGTGTGGGTGTGTGGGTGTGTGTGTGTGTGTGTGTGTGCGTGTTCCAAATAAAGTGTCTGCTGAAAAGCCGATTTAAAAGTGGGAAAATAAATTCAATACAGAGACTTGCATCTCTTACACCTTGTCACACTGATGCCAAAACCCAAGATTGAAGGAGATACACAGCCATGGAGTCTTTACCCATCACTTTACCAGAGCAGTAGGAAAATGTCCATGCTCTGCTCCAGGTACAAGAACAGCAGGTGCTCCAGAATTTGAACCACTGAACCAGTGCCCTGAGCTGGACGTAAAGTACCACCAAGTTGTGGGACTGGCCGAAACCCAGACAACAACAGCTGCTCCTAAGCAACAAGGCCCACAACAGCCACAGAGCGTGATCATGCCTAAGGAACCCAACAGTGTTAAGTGAGATGAACGCACTGTAGATGAAGGCTCAGTCTGTTTATCCTCCAAGTCATCCTCATTTTCCAGGAGACCTAATCAAATTAAAGCATTTTCTGCAATTGCTTCCTGCATCACCCTCAATTACTGAATTACACAATGTTTGCTTCACTATTGCTTCATGAATGCACACACCCTGGCATGCTCTTATCCCCATTACTCACCATGACAGCTTTGTCAAATTCTTTTGTCTGTTTGATCGCTCCCCAAATCTTAATAAGCTTCTTTTTGCAGTGATCCTGGGCAAAAATACGCATATGCCAAATATGCCCTAGAATTTTGAATGCTGCTTGTGGGCAGTGTGTAAAACAAGCCAAAGCTGGAAGCTATATTCTGGCAGGGTCTAACCCCAGAAGTGCTCACCAAAATGACATGCCACAACAATAAATCCACTCTCCAGTCTCCAGTGCCTTTTTGCAGGCGAATCTTTAGGACTGATTGTCCACACTGTTATTCGAAAGCGATCGGATTGGATCTGGCCCTGTTCAGACTGGCAGCACAAATATTGTCGACCTAGCTGCATCGGTTGCTGTGGTAATGATGGTGGAGACGTGGAGACACTGTAGCAGGTGTCTGTGATGTGTCGTGCCATCTCAAAAGTCATGACTGATGGGAAAACATTGTCCTCAGGACTTGTGACAAAGGCAAAGGACATGCCAATTTCACAATCTGCCACATGCGCCATGACCACCCATGGCATAGTCATGGCCTGTCAAGACCAGGCCATCCATATCTGTGGGGTAACAAAAATCTGTAGAGAAGCTTATGATTAGGAGTATCTCCAGGAGGTCAATGCACCACATCCAAAAGAACCAAAGATAGTAAGGGAAGCACTTACATGCTATTTTCATGAAGTCATGTAAACGCTTTCTGCCTTCTTTTGGGAATTTACAGCACTGACAGTATCATGATTTTGAATGAAATGTTATATTTTTCAAATATACAAATAACCCTTTCGAGAGTAAAGCAATTTTTTTTTTTTACCTTTTGTACTTATTGCATTCAAACCTCAAGTGGCTTTGACCACTGTTTAGTTTTTTCTCAGACAAACTGCGATATTTTGAAAGAAATAAATTTAGATTAACATTTTTCCCATTACTTGTATAACTTGAAAACTTAACAAAGCTTAAGAAAAATTTTTTTTCAGAAATAATCAAAGGCCCCCCACAACCCTGTATACAGGAGGAAGCGGTGTAGATGATGAGTGAGTGATAAATGAAATTAGTAAAACATTCTTTAACAATGCTTGCATTACTTTTATAACTTATAACACCATAAACTGTTCTAGTAATCATCATTTTTTTTAATTCTAACTGTGACTGACAGTAAGCAAAAAATTCTCGATCTCTCAAATTCAAAGAGTCATTTTGGTACATCTGGGATCTTCCCTGGAGATAAATCAATAAATCAGGTCTGTGTGTGTGTGTGTGTGTGTGTGTGTGTGTGTGCTGTGGCTGTAAGAGCCCTGGCTGATAAGGTGACAATAAAGGCTCTATGGGCTGCAAGAATGGTTGCTGTTATGCTCTCAGCAGAATAAGTGGGTGATGTCTGGGATGGAACTGGGGGGGTTGAGCATGCTTACATGCCAGTGGCACAAGGAAGGTTGTCATGGACATCTTGTGTTTAGCTTGGTGTTGTTCAGCAGGCATCTAGAAATGACTTTATTATTCTTCTCCAATACATCACCCATACATTTTGGCAAAAACATCCACTGCTACAATTAATTTTGATAATGCGTAATACATTTTGATAATGTAAACATCTTTAAAAAAATTTATATTCACTGCCTGACCAAAAAAAAAATCAGCATAGTGATTTAACTAAGAAAATAATTAAGAGACTTCCATTGGATAATTACTGCAGGGTTTAATATGGTTCGGCTGGCTATAAGTTATTTAACCCTAACTGATGCAGTAAGGAGCTTCTCATTTCTTAAATACTGTGGTCATGGCAAAGATGTTATTCTGTTCCAAATTATTGTCCTGCATCAATCAAAGAAAACAATTAAGGAGATTGCTGAAACTACTAAAACTGGGTTAATAACTGTAAAAGGCATTAACCAAACCTGGAAGGGTAGTGGTGACCCATCATCTTGAAGGAAGAAAAAAATGTGGTCAGGAAAAAAAAATGGATAGCCATGAAAACACATGGATAAGGTGATGGTAGGTTACCTAAGCTCTTATTTAAATCAACTGCAATTAAATGCACCCATCATACCTAGTGCCTACAGTACAACCCTATAACCGGAAGTATTATAATATCAGAAGTTCAGATCTAGGTCCCATTACATGCCCAAAAATGAGGAAGGCCTTTTTATTTCCATTTCTTCCATCCTCTATTTCCTTGTCTACCATGGATCCATGTCTGTACTTTCTGACCATGTGGACTTAAACTTCCACTGCATGTTGCCAGTGACATAAAGGACAGTTTTAAATCCAATTGAGTGTGTAGAGCATCCAGACTGAGAGACATCTTTGGGAATCAAATTTAAATATGGTGTTTTTTTTTTTTTTTAAACCACAATTGTTATAAAATAATATATGATTCCAAGCATTACAATCTGAATAAGCCAAAAATCTGAACAAGACCTAACTGACAGCACCATCAAGATTGATCATCTCATCTGCAACCAGCAGGTATCCAAAGTTTCCATAGCATCCTCTGTCAAATCCAATCACTTTGAACCCATGCGACTAAAACGGGAAGGCCACAGTTAACAATAGGGAGAACAGGAAGGATGGAAAAATGGAGTATGGAGACCGTTATTCGTGTGGCCATCCCAATCACTTTGTCACTTAGTGCACCCTCCATGGCACTGCCAGGATTGTAACATTCTGCTGAATTCATACATGAAGCCCCGACAACACTGCCAGGAATCATCGCTTGTCCAGAATGTTCAGATATGACAGTCAGACCATGTCTTTTCACTTTAACCATCGACTGACTCTGAAGTGGCAGGCAATCTTATTTACGGTGGAACAGTCTACAAACTCCAAATTCCCACTGGACCACTTCAACCCCTCTTTATATTAAAGCTATCGAGCGGGACACATATAGAGTAGGCTGCGCATCACAAAGTGCACACAGTGCTTTTTCTTGTTTACCACAACCTTCAAGTACCCTCTAATCCTAGGGTTTCTGTGGCTGTACCTTCATGATCCTCAGTTAAAACTTACACACATGACTGGCAAGTCATTATGAAAGCACAGATCGATTAGCTCACCAAAGTGATTGACGGTTACCAGGGCAACAGGTCGCATCCACTTTGGCTCCAGGCTCCTTTTTCAAGCTTTTTGAACAGATGCACTTGTCAAGGCTAGATTAAGTGTTCTAGCTAACTTGTTAGCCCTCAGAGGTCGACAGCATTTTTGACTGTCAATCACTTTTTTTCTCTTGTCATTTTTTTATGAATAAAACTTTATTGAAGCAACCCACAAATGGTAGATAATTCTCTTTTACTCACTCACTCATCATCTGTTGTGCTTCATCCTGTATTCAGGGTTGCGGGGGCCTGGAGCCTGTCCTAAGAGACTTCAGGCATGAAGCGGGGTACACACTGGAAAGGGTGTCAATCCAACGCAGGACACACACACACACACTTATTTACACACTACGGGCAATTTGGGAACACCAATTAGCCTAATCTGCAGGTCTTTGGACTGTTGGAGGAAACCGGAGTACCCAGAGGAAGCCCACCAAGCACGGAGAGAACGGTTCTCTTTCCAAAAATGTTTATTACCAAATAAATGTTTGTTATTGAATTATTGTTCAAAAGAAAACAGATGTATATCAGATTCTCATCTCTACATGCGTTGGAGACCCGACTGCCCGCCCTTGCTTAGCAAAAAGTTGTGAACCCCTTATACATTTAGTTTGTGTTTCACGCCTATTACAATGTCCGTTTTTAAATAACGAGTCTATAATTAGAAAGTTTGAGTGTTCTTTAACTTTATTGTATTCCGCTTACTGTATGCCAATGTTTAATTACTGTACAACATGCATTATACAAACTAGTTAATTATTCTTAAATTTTGTTGCTATCAATTACTACTAGACTTACTACGTAGGTGTAGTGCAAACTTTTTAGACTAGTGCTTGTACTTTCACTTGAGTAAAAACACCTCTGTCCATCACATCATGAAAGAGGGAAGACATCTTTGTATGGTCAAACAGAAAGAAAGAGGGATGAATGGAAGTGATTTTTGGCACCATCGCTGGTCACTATAAAAACTTGGTCATGCAATTCAGACTCTCTGATGCCCCCTTTGTATTTCGGTGTTTCATCAAGGACACATTATCAGGGTAAAAGGGTTGGTCGAAAATTATCCGCACTCTGGCTGTAGTATTTATTTTAATTATTTTTAAAGAAAAGACAAATACATCACTTTTCAACATAATCTTATTGCTTTCCAATACACTTTGCCCATCTGTCAACAAGCTTTCAAATTCCTTTATTAAAAAAAAAAAAAGTTTTAAGCTAAGCTGCATGCCATGAACGCACACCTGTCTTCATTTCTTTTTTAAAGTAAATCATCGTCCTTAGGAGACCAGACAGGTTAAAGTCTGATGTAAGGTGGACTATAGGGAGGATGCTTTAACACACAAGTCTTTGCATAATGTCGACAAAAGTGTGAGATTGTCATGCAAGATTACGATGCCCCAAGATAGTAATCAGGCTTCAGCTCTTCTGAAGCAACTCACTATAACAAGCACTGTTGATTGTTGAACACTTTTCCTCATAATTCTAATACAGGTTCTCAAGAATCCCAGAAAACTCACTCACTTCTTCACCATCTATACCGATTAATCCTGTATATACATGTAGGGTCGTGGGGGGCCTGGAGCCTATACCAAGAGACTTGGGACACAAGGTGGGGTACACCCTGGATGGGGTGCTAATCCATCACAGGGCACATACACTCACACACTACAGGCAATTAAGGAACACCAATTATTCCAATCCACATGCCTTTGGACTGTGGGAGGAAACTGGAGAACGCAGAGGAAAACCACCAAGCATGGGAAAAACATTCAAACTCCATGCACCCGGACCCTGAAGGTGAAATGCAACAGTGCTAACTACTAAGCCACCATGTCGCACTCCCAGGATACTGTAAGCATACATTTTCCAGATGATGGTTAACTTTTGAGCTTTTACTTAGTCAGCAATTGGGTATTTTCTATTCCATACTGTACTGGTTACTCTCAGACCCTTAATATAACAAAAGTGTGGATAATTTTTGACTCAAATAATGGAAAAATTTCCAACCTTAGCACTATCTAACTAAGCACCAAGACCACACCGTGACCTTTTTTAAAATAAACAGTTAGATGCACTATAACTTTTCCAACTTTTTTGCATGTGATTTGAGATTTACTAACTTTTCATGGTCTTCAAGTATTTTTACTTTCCCCATTCTGTGACATTTTATTTGTACATCGCCTGACCTTCTGTCTGTCTTAACTGCGGTTTTGTCGTGTCATTGTTTTGGATCATTTACATTTTTATACACTGCATGCGCCATCATTGGGCAAGTGAGTATTTTGACCTTATCGTTATTTCTATGCATATTTTTTAACTCCACGCTATATGAACTCGAATGCTGTTTGGTTTTCAGCATTCTTGAATGGTACTGTATTTGCGTAATGAGGGAGGGTATGATCTAAAGTTATTAACACCCTGTATCAAAGTGTTCATAATTATATGGCACCTTCTTTACCTCAGGCATATTGGGCCAAAAAGAGATCTAACTGACACTGAAAAGTGAGAAATGCCATTCAGATTTATACAACGCTAAGCTAATAGGCTTAAATATCCAGGCTACTGAGGTTTGATCAAACATTTAGTTCCAAACAGTCAACTCAGCTGCAAAAAAAAAATGTGTGGAGAAGAAAAGTTGCTTTATCCTGTATTCAGGGTCGGGGGACCTGGAGCCTATCCCAGGAGGCTTAGGGCACACCCTGGACAGGGTGCCAATCCATCACAGGGCACACACACATACTCAGTCACACACTACGGGCAATTTGGGAATGCCAATTAGCTTAACCCACACAGCTTTGCACTGTGGGAGGAAACCGGAGTACCCAGAGGAAACCCACCAAGCACGGGGAGAACATGCAAACTCCATGTCCAATCGAGCCTGGCCGGGAATCTGAGCCGGACCCTGGAGGTGCAAGGCGACAGTGCTAACCACTACACCACCGTGCCGCCAGGTTAAAACACAACATCCATTAAACAAGCCGCACAAGTTACAATGTGGCCAAAGAAATATCTGAAAACTATTTTTTTTTTTTTGGTTTTCTGGACAGATAAAATGAGAGTGATGAGCTCACAGCTGGATCACTCCTGGCCTCCTAGGCACCACACAAGCAGGATGGAAGAGAGGTACTGGTAAGGGTTCCTGTTGCGGGGTGACGTCAGCTCCCAAACCTATTGCCAGTTGAAAGTAAAAACTATGTTCAAACAGGGGTACAGGAAGAAGTCTGCACTATTCAAGACGGACATGGTTTGTATGCAGGACAATGTTCCATCACAGGCATCCAAAGTACTCCAATGCTTGGCTAGGCAGAAAAGGCCTCAAAGATGACAGAATAATGACTTGGCCCCCTTTCTCACCCGACTTCAACACTTTTGAGAACTCATGAGTCCTTCTTACATAAAAGATTTACTGTGAGGGAAGATAATACACCTCTAAAAACAGCATTTATGAGCCTCTGGTTGCTGCTGCAGCAAAATCTGATGATCAACAGATCAAGAAAGTGACAGATGCCATGGATGGAAGACTCCTGGCTGATATTGAAAATGAGGATGAGCTATATTAGTCAATGAATAATTGTAATCCAAAAGTGTTGGTCATTTTTTTATTTATTTTTACAGTATACAGTATATTCCCCTGAGAAAGGCAACTTTCAGATTTGAGGTTAATTAACATTATGACTGACAGCACTATTTGTTCAACATTAAAATTAAATCCCAGGAATAAAATTTGCCTAATAATTGTGCACACAGTGTATACTCAGTAAACATTTTTATTTTACTCTGTATGTGTTATAAATTAAAACTGGCTCAAACTGATACTTGTGTACAGTATCAGCCCAGATGCAGGTGGTCTCCCAGAAAAATGAGCAAAGAGCAGAGAACTCATCACGATACAGGATGCAGCTGTATTGTAATTTTTATTGAAATTACATCCTCTATTAGTCACCCTTTCTTGGAATAAATTAAAATAAACATACAAAAGTAAAAAAAAAAAAAAAAAAAAAAAAGTAATTGGAAAGCATGTGCTCTTGCGAAATAACAAATAAATATTAAGTGTCCGTACCTTGGACGGGTCCTACTCCAGTTGTATCCTATTCACTGACCTGAAGTGGTCTTTAGGACTTATTTGAAGTGCGTATCGCATGATTGTGGGAACACTCACGGCAGGGGTGCTGTCTGCTGTTCCTTCCGGCTTCTCAGATCTCTGAAATGATATGACCATCTCTTTGGGCCACACACACACACACACACACACACACAGTATCGTATATAACCTTTAAAATTCAACAGTATACTTTTCAGACTCCGGCTGCACCCTGTATCATGATGCGCTCGCTGCTCTTTGCTCATTTTTCTGCGAGACCACCTGCATTAAAATCTGGGCTGATACTGTACAAGAGTATCAGTTTCCACCAGTTTTTTTTTAGAGCACATTCAGAATGTATGTGGTAAGGACTTTTCCACTGTACCATGAAGCTGTCATTCACAAACTTTAATTGTATTGCATTATGATATTCAGAAATATGGACTGGAAGAAACTGACTCTGGACCGACGGGTGCTTCTTCAGATGCTGATTACAGAAAAAATCTATCATAAAAAAGAGAATAATAACTGCATCTTGTTTTTTTTCTTTTCTTTTACACACATTTATCAGAAGAGAAGCAGGTGGGAACCTTCCCCTGAGTATATGAGCAGTTCCATCAGTCCAGATGACACTTCACTGTCCTCTTTACTCTGGCTTCTTAATTGCTATGCAGAAACGCAGAGCTCGGGTCCTCTCTTAGTCTATGAGTTATTCAAGGTTTGTGTGTGTAAACATAATAAACCCAAAGAAAATGAGACCAGGATAAGGAATATGTTTTCCTGTTGTGTGCATTTGATGTAATAGACACGTGTTATATATGCGAATATGCAATTGGAGGAGTTTTTACCTGAAAGTACAGGACAGCCAGTGCAAAATGGTTAAATAAGCTATGTGGGTTCCTTAAACCTATATTATAGCATCAGTTAAAAAAATAGTAATAATAATAATAATAATAATAATAATAATAATAATAATAATAATAATACATTTTTGAATTTCTGTAAGATTAAAAGCAGGAAACACAACAAAATGTTCTCTGTTGTCTTACTGAGAAGACTTAATATAATAATAGTATGATCTTAATAAGGAATTATTAAAAAGATATTCCAATCAAAAGAAATTATTGATGTTTTTATGAAATGTGAATGTGTATAAATCAAATGATAAAACTGTCCCTGATGAGCAAGCCGAGGACATCGACGACAGTGGCAAGGAAAAACTCCCTGAGAGGGCAGTAGATAGAAACTCAATATATGCAAATATGCAACTTCCACCTGTAGGGTCTGAGTTCAACTCCCATCTTGGGGTCTGTCAGCATAAAGTTTGCATGTTCTCCCTATGCTTGGTGGGTTCCCTCCCACAGTCCATAGACAGGCAGGTTAAGCTAATTGGTGTTCCCAAACTGCCTGTAGTGTGTTGTTGAATGTGTTTTCCTGTTCTGTGCATTTAATGTAATGGAACAAATGCAAATATGCAATTAAATTTTTTTTTACCTGAACGTCCAGGACAGCCGATGCAAAATGGTTAATTAAGCAATGTGGATTCCTAAACCCTTGGTATATGTTGCATCCCAGCTGTTTTAAAAAGCTACACAAGGCAGAGTGCCAAGAAATATATCCACTTTTACTCTCCGTGTTAAAACTTGCTACCTTCCATAATGAACATGCACTTAAACAGTATTTACAAAATGCTTATCAATCCGGTTTTACGCACAAACCTGATCCTGACCATGATCTTAATCGTCATGGCTTTATACGATTAAAAGGCTTTCAAAAGGATTTCTCGGTTTTATGGTATGAAGAGAACACACACACACACATGCAAGGCAGGGAAGTATGTTTGTTACATTGTCTGTTAAAAGGTGGCCATGTTCTTGTTTGCTTTTCCCTCCTGTACTGCGATAATAAAGAGGGAATTTATGAGCTGAATAAGGGCTGTTAAAGGTGTATCACTGCTGGGGATTCACAAAGCACCGTGGCACGGAGGTGCCCGAGGACTACCAGTAAGAATCACTGTCTCACATGACTTACTCCGGTGGAGAGAGAGAGAGAGTGTTTTATTTTCTCAATTATCAAATTTAAAACTTTTAAATGAGTTCTTAAATGAGGAGATAATCACTTTGGGGGCATTTTTAGGCAATTCAGCTTCATGGTGCTATTTTAAAAGTTTCTAGATTAAATGTTTTTTTTTTTTTTTTTAAGTTGAACTTTACAATGCACTCTCCGACCCTGACATGTTGCACTATCTATCTTTGTTTATTCTGGCAGCTACTAACATACTTTCTTAGTTGGAATGAGTCAGATGTTCTTTACACCCAAGATTACTTCACACACAGATTCCCAAAGCCTTACACACCTTGTGATCCTGCTGAGGATAAACAGCACACAGGGGCTGACTAGTGTTGTGTGTAGACTCGTCTTTAAACTAGGAGCTTCGTTGGAACAAGTGAAGAATTTGTAAATAAAAAATAAATAAATAAATAATAATAATAATAATAATAATAATAATAGTAATAATAATAAACTTTTTAACTTCTGTAACATTAAAAGCAGGGAACTTTTGAACATCTGAAATAGTAAAATCAGGAAATGAATCAGTAAGAAGACTCGATGTGATAATAATTTGGTCTTAATGAATTGTATTTTTTTTTCTTATTTTACTTAATTCTAAAGGTGTCGTGGTTAGCACTGTGGCCTCGCACCTTCAGGATTGAGGGTTCGATTTACATCCCAGCTCTGTGTGCATGGGGTTTGCATGTTCTCCCCGTGCTTGGTGGGTTTCCTCAGGTTACACTGTTTCCGGTGTATTTCAAAGACATGCAGATTAGGCTTATTGGAGTTTCCAAATTGCCTGTAGTGTGTAAATGAGGGTGTGCCCTGTGATGATTTGGATAGGCCCTAGGCCCCCGCTAAAGCGGTATAGATAAGTGAAGAGAGTGAATAACTGACATTCTGATATATCCTGAGCCAGTATGTTTGTCTCCATATTGTTTTATAATTTTCTTAAACAAAATAAATGAGCTGAATGTGTATAATTCCTGGGAAGTTAGTAGCATGGCTACGTTACAAGGTAAAGAGGTATTAGTGCCTGATCCAGCATCGACTAATTCCTCCAGACCACCAGGGGGCACTCTCTGTCAGTTTTTGAATTTCTTCTTAGTTGCCTGGCTGACATCCAGTCCATGTGGGAACACCTGTTTTGTGTTTCATATGATACGTTTCGTCTTTTGATGCTTTACTTGCTGAGCATTTTGTTACCATAATTTGTTTGCAGTTCTGTAAAACTTGCCTTGTCTCATTGTGCCTTCATCTACTTTTGAAGCTTCTTATGTTTGTGTTACTGATTACATACAATATTAAATCCCAAAATTAAAGGACACCTCCAAATTACTCTTCTGAGGTGGTTAATGATTTTTATCATTTGATTTGTTTAATATTATACACCATTTATACAAAAAAAAAAAAAATTGCAACTTCTGAAGGGTCAAATTACTGGCCTGCATCATATACCAAAAATAACTCATTTGAAATTACTGGAACTGGGTTATGGACACATTATCAAAATCACACGTTACGAATTTTGCTTAGCCATCATAAAGATTTAAATTTGATGGAATGGGAAAAAGGTCATGTGATCTGATGAGTCCAGATTGAGCCTATTCTAGAGTGATGGGCGTGTCAGGGTCAGAAGGGAAGAGCATGAAGCGATGCTCCCATCATGCATAGTGTCCACTGTACAAGTCTCTGGAGTCAGTGTTATGATCTGAAGTTGCTCCAGTTGCTCAGGTCTAGACTCAGCAACGTTATGAGGCATTAAAATGAAGTCAGCTGACGACCTGAATGACCAGGTTATCACATCTATGCAGCTTTTCTTCCCTGATGGCATGGAGCATATTCCAGGACTCAGACTGTGAAAGAGTCTTTCTGGGAGCACAAGGATTTAAAGGCAATCAATAAATCTTGGAGTGACTTTTTTTTTTTTTTTTTTTTGGCCACAGAATAGCATGCAATTGTTATTTTAAGTCTACCCTTTTTTATTTAAAATTAACAAATAAAGAACCACTGGATAATAAATAAGATAATAATAAAATAATACTCAAGGCATAGACAATGACCATGACACACCCTTGTCTATGTTTAATTTTGTACCGTAAGGCTTTGAATATACATATTTGTTTACATTTGCATAATTACAATTACATTATAATTAAATATAAAAGCAGCAAACTTTTCTTTAAGTTTTTATTTCATTCTTTTGAAATATGGACAAAAACCATCCATAACTAATGAAGGGAGAAAACCCTCACATTGTCCTTATAAAAGCTTCAACAGCCATGTGCTCGCTAACTTTTTTTTTAGTTTTAGTGATTAGGCAGCCAATGCTTCAGTATCTACTCGAGCAAGTCCTGCTATACGTCACAGGAAACTCATCAGCAATCTGTGGGCAACTGCTTCCTCGGGTGCTAGGCAACGCAGCCAGAGGAGCAATAAGAGGAAACATGCCACACCGGGGCACACTCTTGCTTAAGAACCATAGTCGATTCACTCAGCGTGGGGATATGGGTTCCACACCAGGTTTGAGAATGGATTCATATCACTCTGGTACAGGGACAATCATAAAATAAAACCAAGACACGTACAGTGGGTACGGAAAGTATTCAGACCCTCTTTATTTTTTTACTTTCTGTTATATTGCAGCCATTTGCTAAAATCAAGTTCATTTTTTATCCTTATTAATCTACACACAGCACCCCATATTGACCAAAAAACACAGATTTGTTGACATTTTTGCATATTTGTTAAAAAAGAAAAACTAAAATATCACATGGGCCTGAGTATTCAGACCCTTTGCTCCGTATTTAGTAGAAGCACCCTTTTGATCTAATACAGCCATGAGTCTTTTGGGGAAAGATGTAACAAGTTTTTCACACCTGGATTTGGGGATCCTCTGCCATTCCTCCTTGCAGCTCATCTCTAGTTCTGTCAGGTTGGATGGTAAACGTTGGTGGGCAGCCATTTTTAAGTCCCTCCAAAGATGCTCAATTGCGTTTAAGTCAGGGCTCTGGCTGGGCCAGTCAAGAACAGTCACAGAGTTGTTGTGAAGCCACTCCTTCGTTATTTTAGCTGTGTGCTTAGGGTCATTGTCTTGTTGAAAGGTAAACCTTCGACACAGTCTGAGGTCCTGAGCACTCTGGAGAAGGTTTTCTTCCAGGATATCTCTGTACTTGGCCGCATTTATCTTTCCCTCGATTGCAACCAGTCGTCCTGTCCCTGCAGCTGAAAAACACTCCCACAGCATGATGCTGCCACCACCTTGCTTCACTGTTGGACTGTATTGGACAGGTGATGAGCAGTGCCTGGTTTTCTCCACACAAGTCGCTTAGAATTAAAGCCAAAATGTTCTATCTTGGAGAATCGTATTTCTCACTTCAGGTGTTTTTTAATGTGTCTTGCACTAAGGAGAGCCTTCCGTCGGGCCACTTTGCCATAAACCCCCGACTGGTGGAGGGCTGCAGTGATGGTTGACTTTCTACAACTTTCTCCTATCTCCCGACTGCACCTCTGGAGCTCAGCCACAGTGATCTTTGGGTTCTTCTTTACTTTTCTCACCCAAGCTCTTCTCCCCCGATAGCTCAGTTTGGCCGGACGGACAGCTCTAGGAAGGGTTTTGGTCATCCCAAACATCTTCCATTTAGGGATTATTTTACATTTATGTTTACATTTAGGCATTTGGCAGACGCTCTTATCCAGAGCAACTTACATTTTTATCTCATTACACATCTGAGCAGTTGAGGGTTAAGGGCCTTGCTCAAGGGCCCAACAGTGGCAACTTGGTGGTTGTGGGGTTTGAACCTGGTATCTTCCAAACCGTAGTCCAATGCCTTAACCTCTGAGCTACCACTACCCCTGGCCCAGGATTATGAAGGCCACTGTGCTCTTAGGAACCTTAAGTGCAGCAGAATTTCCTTTGTAACCTTGGCCAGATCTGTGCCTTGCCACAATTCTGTCTTTGAGCTCTTCAGTCAGTTCCTTTGATCTCATGATTCTCATTTGCTCTGACATGCATTGTGAGCTGTAAGGTCTTATATAGACAGGTGTGTGGCTTCCTAATCAAGTCCAATCAGTATAATCAAACACAGCTGGACTCAAATGAAGGTGTAGAACCATCTCAAGGATGATCAGAAGAAATGGACAGCACCTGAGTTTAATATGAGTGTGAATCTGCAAAAAAGTCAAAAATTCTGTGTTTTTCTGTCAATATGGGGTGATGTGTGTACATCAATGAGGAAAAAAATGAACTTAAATGATTTTAGCAAACAGCTGCAATATAACAAAGAGTGAAATATTTAAGTGGGTCTGAATACTTTCTGTACCCGCTGTATTTTAATAGAAATAATTAGTTTTTAAAAAAGAGAAGAAAAAAGATTTCTTTATTAATACGCTGCCTGGCCAAAAAGAAATAAAAAAGTAGGCACCACTTCAAAAAGGACAAATTATTGGCCTGCATCAAGTACGGAGAACAATTAAGGAGATTTGAACTGCAGAAGAAATGACTAACACATTATTGAAACTTTTAAGGGAAGCACATGAAGGGATGAACCCATCATGCATAGTGGTCATAGTTCCTAGGACTGCTCCGAGGAAAACATGTGATGTCACTGTTTACAACACTGAGAGGCACAAAGTAGGCAACAAATTGTAGAAGGTGTTGTAGTTTTGTAGTTTTAGGGGTTTTTTACAGTTATATTAGTAGTGACTTTGGAGAAAAAAAAACTTTTCACACAGACAAAACTTCAACTGTACTGTAGATCCGTGCAGCATGACAGACCGCTCCAGTCACGCTGGTTTCAAGCGTCTATAATAGAGACTGTCATAATCTCAGCAAAATGAGTTTCTAAAAGAAAGTGAAACTGAAGAGAAGATGAGCGCGCTTTGCCCGCGGAGGAGGGAGTAAAATGTAAAGACATAATTAAAGGAAATTTCTGTGCTACTCTCATCGCTAAAGAGAAAAAGTGAGTGAATTTGTGAGAGTTAGTTTGCCAGAAGTACCCCTGAATGTGAAAAACGGTGCTGCACTGAGTTAATTAAATGCTGGAATGGAATTGCATCTTATAACAAAAAAATAAAAATAAAAAAATATATATATTTTAAATATATATAGTGTACATATACGATGATCATGTTGCATTCATAACCAGCTGAGTGTTAATGCTGTGTGTTTCCATTTCACATAAGCCTCATCATCGGCTCAGGACAATCGTTTAAACGTGTGTATATGGGTGATGCCAACAACTCCAGAGAAACCAGTGCCTTAATGCAGCTTGTTTTCATTGATTTTATGTTGCGTGGGGGGGAAATTTATGAATCTGGGCATGATCTGTGGTGCCGTAAGAACAACCAAAGTCTGATTTATTATTGTCGGCTGAGCTAAACCCAAATCATCACTGCTGCAAAGCTGCATCTTCGCTGTTTCTCTCTGTGGAGACACCATACGAAATGTTTGTTGGTGGAGCAGTTGCGTACCGCACACAATCTGTCACAAAAAAGTATTCCATTTTTGTCCAAATTAAACTTTTAATGTCATTCAATGCTACCAAAACGTTTCTTCTTTGCTTGAATGCAATTTACTCACCACTCCTAAAAAGGTAGGACACCTCTGGAGCGTGGTGGAGGTCGAAGTGATTTCCTATTTTAATGCTATTGAATTGCTCTTACTCCTAATCCTAAAAGTAGGATCGAAATTCCATCACCCAGAAAATTTTGCCCACTTAGAAGAGATTTCTTACTCTGAGAGAGTTAGTAAATACGGTGTTTTAACAATAATAATAATAATAATTACTTTAATAATTAACTTGTTCGATTGGTGTCCAGGTCAGTTGCCCAGTCAGTGGTTCACAAGACCTAAATAAAGCAGCCTATAGAGTTGCACACAATCGAGCATTTCAATACTGTTTCCATCTCGCCATTTCCTCTAAGACTAAGACTCTCCATAACACCCCCAACCCCAAGCAACATCCCCACATCATAACAGAAACCTTAAATATAAAACAATAACTGACATCTGCCAGCGGGCCAGAAAATAGCCATTCTCCACTTTCCATGGTATGAACTTTTTATTTAGTGACGCTACTCAAAGAACTTCCAAAGAATGCAAAACCAAACCAAAACATGATCTAAGGGAAGATGCTTAGATGCTTAATTTTCAGTATGAAGTAGAAAGTGTTGTGTGTGTGTATGTGTGTGTGTGTGTGTGTGTGTGTACGCACAGTTGGAGTGTGGGTGGCTGGTGATAAAATGTGCTCTAAAAGAGAGAGCACTGCTAAAAGTTGGAGGTTGTAACACATTTCATGCTTTTAGAGATATCTAAGTAAAAAATCTGGTTCATTTATTTCATATTTCATGTTTTATAAGTGGAAATCTTCTTCGCTAATTAAAATGTTTAACGAATGATACCAATATTAATGGAAATAAATATGTGATAACGAGGGATCCACTCACTTTGGTGTTAGTCTGGAGTTTATTATGCTCTCTCTCTCTCTCTCTCTCTCTTTCTCTCTCTCTCTTTCATCTTACTTTAACTTTGAGCTAAATGTTTATAATATATTATTTGATTTTTTTTTATTTAATTGCATTTATCCTATTTAATACTATATATATTTATTTATTTATTTATTTATTTATTATTTTTATCTAATGATTGTTTTTGATCTATCTATTCATGTTTTTGATCTATCTATTCATCTTCTGCCTCACTTCTGAGCTTTGGCAATACAAATGTCCATATTTGTTATGCCAATAAAAGCACCTTTGAATCTTAAGAGAGAGAGAGAGAGAGAGAGAGAGAGAGAGAGAGAGATGTGAATTCATGTAGTCATATTTTCCTCTCTGTTCTACTAAGAGGCACATAATATTGTTGCATAATGACAAATAGTACAATAATGTCCTTAGGTTTTGATGTGTGTGTGTGTGTGTGTGTGTGTGTGTGTGTGTGTGTGTGTGTGTGTGTATGAAATATTTGATTTGCAAAGCAAGATAAATGTCTGTATTTAAGGCTGCTTTTTATGTATGTTTTAATTATTTATTTATTTATTCGAGGTGAACAGGGATCGTTTCTTACAATCATAAACATCTGATAGAAACGTTAAACCTATACAAGACACAGAAGTGTGAAATATAAATGAGGAATAAAGAGACATCTAATTGTTCGAACAAACAGCAGCATTATCAACGGTTCTCTGTAACGGCTCATAAAAACAGCGAGTGCCCTTGAGCTCCTCACATAATTATGAATATCTGAATAGAAATTCGGCTCCATAATGAGAGATCTGGGGGAAGAAAAACACAGCAAAAAAGACTTATTAGTAGTATTTAGGATCTTAAGAATCCACTCACTCTGACGATAGTAGTAGCAACTAAATGAAAACAAAGTGCAAAAGTTAAGTCTCCTAGAATATTATACCATAGTGGTGTTGAATTCATGACTCTGATTGGTCGGAAGCTGGTAATTAATGTGTTTTATACTGTAACAGCAGCTGCAAATGACGGGTTTATATTCGTGTGCGTCCTTCATTATTTCTATGGTTACAGCTCATGCATTGCTCAGGCTTTTGTACCGCAGACTAATTTAAGACTAATGGAGTTGTTTATCTAAAAAAAAAAAAAAAAACCGAAAAAATAATCATTTGGCATAGTGAACATTTTCTGTTCTGGTGTAACATTCATGGAAGGAGTCTCCAGTGTTAGTGCTTTCGAAGTGTCAGTGCCTGCTACATGCTAAGCTCCATATTCAGAAGTCTGTGATGCACTGGTTGTCCAGATACCTTTCTACCATGGACAACATTGACTTTTTTTCAGCAGTTTATCAGACCAGGTGGGTTTACTTTTTAGTCCCCACAGGCATAGACGTTGGGTGGCCATGACCCTGTCACTGGTATACAGTATATATAATAATGTTAATGTTATTTATTTTACCCTAAAGTGTTGTTAATGTCATGGCTGATCGGTACTGTATAAAAGCCTTTGGGAAGTGCTGTTACAGTGTGATAGCTTATTACTGTACATCGCCCTGTTGTTAAGTATTTTCCTTTAAAAAACATTTTAAAAAGTGTTTCATTTCTTTCAGTGTGTTCCTGCATAATTTTATGCATAACGTCATATATAAAATACAATATTCAGTGTTTTAGTGTGTCTACTAATGCACTTAAAAAAAAAAACAAATAAACTGTACAACATGTACATCATTAACATCCACAGCAGCCATACAGTACAATGTGTTGTCCAAAATAAATGCAATAATAATTGTTATATTTAATAAATAAATAAACTTTCAAATATACCTTCTGATTCCTTGTTGTTGTTGTTTTATCATTTTATCACGTTAGCTTCATATGCATTCCAAATAAACGTTACATTCCACACCCATTCGGCCAGGTGTAGCCTGGACATGAAGGAAGACAATACTGTAGAACAAACCACAACCCTAAATGAAATCTCTCCTCGGTAATATGTGTCCCAGCTGAGCTCCCATTACCTTATCATGCCATGGAGCAGCTGATCATCTGGCTCTCTGACCACATTAAGCTTGCTCATACAGAAGTGAAAGCAGCGTCTGCCCCGAACACATCAGTGCCGCTTTAAGGCCCGGGACGATCTGATCTGGCGTTTTTCCAAAAAGGCTTTCTTCTGGACACCAGGGGCCTGATGGGCCTGATTATTGGCTGATCCAGTTTCACCTCTGAGCCCCAGGGGCTGAGACGAGCTTGTGCCTCCAATATCTTTCCAAAGATTTATAAACTAGATAGACGTTTTACTTGGATGTTGTGGAATTAACTGTTTTGATGTCGGGTGTAAACAGGATTAGGAATATTCAAGTCTGTCCAGTGAGCCGAGTTGTATCTGAGTCTTTTCTGGTAAATTTAGAATTAAATATTATAAAAAATGCTGTTACGTCATCTGAAAATAATTTTCGCACTAATACCATATTTTGGTTATTAAAATTTCTTGTTCTGTAGTATTGGCATTATATTTTTTAGACTGATTATATAGCACTCCGTACTCCCTGCTGCATGTTAAGGAAATGCCACTTATGAGGGAACTCCCTTTGATAAAGTTCCTCGGTTTGTAACAACCTGGGATAGCACCATTGCTGACATCACTTCCTCCTATGTTACCATGGTAACTTAAGAAGCTCCTTGGATTCCTGTTGCTGCTACTGTGGCAGCAAACTTCACAGTACTGAAATAAAATATTGAAAATCTATGAAAACAAACAGCTGGTAGAATTACAAAAGGTACATGTTTGAACTTTATCTAACTTGTGTCAATATATAGATTATAATTTCCTAAGAGATTATTTATGGATTAGTAGCATATGAACTAGTAATGAATTATTGATTAAACAGACAGTACTGTGCAAAAGTCGTGAGCCAGTCCTCATTTCTTCATATTTTGTTTCCAATGAAACAGACTTCCTTGTATTTTTAATGTAGTCTTGAGGAATAGTTCTCCAGGCTTCATGAAGACATTTTTGCCTCTTGTTTTTTGGCAAATTGTCTCATGTTCAGTCCAGTACCTGAGCAGTTTCAGAGGATTTTTGTTTGTTTGTTTGTTTGTTAAGCCACACAATGACTTGTGAATCATTTAAGCATGATAAAAACAGGTGCAGATGATGACAGATGATCAGGCCGGTGATTCGTTTACGGCTGATGCTGGTGGATTTAATATGAAGAATATATATATTTAATATAAAATTTTGCAGTGTACTGTACGTACATGTTGATTATTTACGGACAAAACACAGTATTGGTGCTTTATGTTGGTGCTTGTTTTTTATATTATACATATAATACAAAAAATGTCTGTGTCAAGGAAGCTACGCATGGAGTTCATGCAACATGGAAGTGGTCAATCTTGCTTCCTTAAAAATTTTAAGTTGCTAACTTCAGAGTGAAGTTTTATAGAGATGATTTTATATGTGCCCCAAAATGGCCTTTATTCAATGTCACAACTTCAAACAATAATGATTTAAATTGCAAATTATTCATATTTCTAAGTAAGTATTAATATTAAAATTGGTGTAAGCTTCTAGAAGCATATGACCTGTACATTGATTTTTGGTAAAAAATCTTAAAAGGTAAGATTAAATGGTGTCCGTAACCATGTCAAATTCATGTTGCAATATCTTAACAATTTTACATTTTAGAATAAAATGAACACTTTTTCAGGTTTATGTCTTTTCATGTAAAACCTAAACTGGCCAAGTTTTAGCTAAATGACAGTTAAGATCACTGAAAGATTTGAATTCCGAAATGTTACGGACACTAAAACATAAAAGGGCATAAAATTGTATTTAGCCAATGTGTTTCTTTTTTCTGATAAAAAAAAATATATATATGTCTATACATATTTACAAAAAAAAGCATGTATCAGGAGATTTAGAATTAAATATTATAAAAATGGTGTTACATCATCTGAACATTCACTTTTTTCACTTTTTAGCACTAATACCATGCTTTGGCCATTAAAAATTCTTGTTATGTAGTTTCGGCATTACATTGTATTTGATAATGATGAATAGTAAACAATCAATGCCAGGCATCCACTCCATTTGTGTTTGAGCGAGGCGCAGTGATTGATGAGCCGTCTTGCTTGTTGACTTTTTGGCCAAGTGATAATCCATTGTTTAGTTCTTCCTTACAATGTTCGAAAAAGTTCTCTTTGAAATGAGCAGTTTTGTTTCCTACAATTTCCCTAGCCTGTGCATCCACCTCACAGGGAACTACTAGTGTACATGATCTAAACACAGGTACTGAATCAACTGTTTCACTGAATCGGAGAGCTCCAACAATAAATCCCTGTTTGGGAAATAACTGATTCCACACAGCATGCCTCATGTAGAAAGTTATATCTGAATTATTTTATCCATAAATTAGTCACATACAGTATTTGTGCAAAAAAATAAAAAAAGGTTTCTGAAAAACATGTAAACTCCACAATCTCCTGCACAATTGTAAATGTATTTATAAGCACACTTAATAATGAGGAACCTCAAGTGTTTAACTTCAAATCATATAATTACTGAGTTATTGTAAGTTTATAAACAGATTATTAAGTTCACATTTACACCAATTAGCCATAACATTAAAATGCAAAACATTAAGTTTAATACTGTGTAGGTTTCTCTTGTGACAACAGGGCAGTTGTGGCCCAAGAAATCTCGGGGTGTCTGGCACCAGGGCGTTAGCAACAACTTTAAAATTATTGCTAGCTGTTTTGCTGGGTGTTCTAGTGTTTTTCTATTATCGCCAGTCCTGACCTTTTTTCAGTTATTTGTGCTACATTGGCTTTTCTGTGGGATCAGACCGGACAGCTGGCCTTTACTATCCACAGACATAGATGATCCTTATAAAATGACACAAAAAAATAGGGTAAAAAAGGATAAATTATAACATTATAGCATCATTGATTGTTTGTAAGATCTTTTATATTATTAACAAAGTGATACAAAGCAAATCCATGTGCATGTGAATTAAGAATATTGACATCATAAGAAATCATAAGCAACACTGCATGCTCTCTTACCAAGTTGTCATGTACAAATAAAGACAGATGTGCAGTCATATTAAAAAACAAAACAACAAACAAACAAAAAAACACCTGCTAGATCATTCCACTTGGCTTGAACAGTCTTTTATTACAGTAGACTTTAAATGGATTGATATTACATCATTTGACAAATGTATCATTTTGCACTGTGATATCAGTAAACATTATTAAGATGTAATCAAAAACTTTTAAACAAACACGACTTCGCGATAGAGAAAATGTGATATCAAAGCACTCCTCGATTAGCACACGTTTTAATTAAAATTTTGCTGTTTAAGCAAATGAGTTACCCTGAATGTTCTCATGCTGTAATCAGAGCTGACGATGTCATGGTGATCAGCCTGACCGCGATCCTCCACAAATGAGCACATTCAGCATCACTTACCAAAAAAAGCCTTTTTCTTTTAATGGCACTTTTTTTTTTTACTTGAGGTTTCTAGCTAATGGTAGTAATGTGCTGAGCATTCTGATGTGTTTGTGTGTGTGTGTGTGTGTGTGTGTTTAAGAGAGAAAGAGAAAGACAGAGAGAGAGAGAGAGCCAGTGAGTCTAATGAATTTGATGACCCTAAATGGCTATAAAAGCCTTTTCTCCCTCTTCTCTCCTCTGTTCAAGCTTCCATCAGCTCCCTCCAAAGTGGCTGGCCTAAATATTTTGTCATTGTGACGCCAGTTTCACTATTCAATTAAAATGAACTGCTGTGCATTACTTTAAATGGTCACTTTAAAAGGGAAAAGGCTTGCTTTTGTGATGAGTGTAATTCTATCAGAGCTCTTCTGTCATTAAAGTCTTTTTCTTTTTGTTTTGTTTTTGGGTTATTTGAAGACAGACGTGAATTCCTCTGGTCTCTTTTCACTGCAGAATGAGCTTCAGGTATGTGCGAGCGCTGAACACCGAACACTGTTCCAAACTGACCTGCTGTTCGGAGCACAAGCGACACCTCTTGCAAGCACATGTTTCAGGTTTATTTCTTTAGGTTCTTTTTAATTTGTTTAAAATCCTGACTATGCTCGACACCATTTGGCAATCAGCTCTTCACACTCAGCCTTATTTTAGCTGGAGCGCTTATGGCAAAACGCCAGACTGCTGAGAAGCCAATTTCCAAATGAGAAACTCATTCACTGATGAATCTTAACAGTCCTCAGATGCCTTTTGGACTTCTAAACTCAGAGATGTATTTTGAACTTTTAACTTCTAAGAATCCTCTTAGGAAAATACGTGGGCAGTTTTATATGAAATAATCTACAAAAGCATGGCTTTTAATCAATTTAAGTTTTCGGTCCAGCTTTAAAAGTTTTTTTTCATGCTCACACTCCTTCACAATCTGAGAAATCCACCAGGGAAGAAATCTATCCATTTAACCAGCATGTTATCATTCTTATTTTTCCATCCCTCTTTTTTTATATATGTATAAAGATAAACATTAAGCAATAAAATATACAGTACTTCAATGAAAAGAAAAACAATTACTTTGTTGTCATCTCTGAGCTTATTTTTTCTGAAATATACACACTATTAGCGTGTTAATTTACCAGGGTATGTGTAATATAAGTGTTGGATGTTTGTGTGCACCGCCTCGCTGTAGACAGTGTTCATATCCTTCACACAGATTCTCATCTCAGAAACATATCCCGGAACAAAGGTTGCTGCAGAGTCCAGGAAAATTGAGGCGATTTGCTTGTGCATTAAATGGCAAAATTTTACAACAATAGAGAGCATACAGTAGCTGTGTTACTTGGTGCCGTCTTATTAAATCTCTTTTGGAATTGGGCCACCACCTTTTTTAAACTTAGTTTACACTGGGATATGCAAAGAAAGAATTTCAATGTGCAGTAATGTACAGTATGTGACAAATAAAGGTTTAACTTAACATTCACCACCACTTCAGTATAAATAGAAATAATACTATAAATACTTTTTTATATTTACATACTGTAGGTTCCTTGTTAAAGAAGTCTGCCAACAGAGCAGTGATTCTGTGTGTTTGTGTGAGTGTGTGTTTGTGCATGCGGGTGTGTGTGCGTGCATGTGAAAGTCATTCTAGAAGTAGGACCTCCTCCTCTCCTTTCCCTCTCGTCTCACACCAGCCTGGAATGTTTAAAGATAAAGTGTAAGTTAATTTATTTTATTTTTACTTAGTATTTTGTATTTATAATATTTTTATTTTTATATTTTTGGGTTGTGGAATCAATCATCGGAGTTTCTATTATTTCTTACAGAAAATAATTTGCTTTGATATACGAGTGCTTTGATATACAAGGATGCTTCCTGAACTAATTATGCTCACAACCCAAGGTTTAACTGTGTGTGTGCATGTGCGTGTATATATATATATATACACACACACACACACACACACACACATTCATCTATCATTTTTCCTTCTCTCTCTCTCTCTCTTTCTCTCTCTCTCTCTCCCTAAATTGCTCAGATAACCTCTAAGTCTCTTAGTGCGTAGTAATCTGTAATAAAGTCCTCCAGCATTGGTTTCAGGCTAAAAGAGAGCAGTGATGAAGTAATGCTCTCCAGAGTGATGGTTTCTGGGGAGGAAGATGTAATAACAAACTCATCAGCAGCACAACAACAGGCAAGATAAGACACAGAGGGGCTCAGTGAGCTGGAATCGAACAGGCTCTCCAAACCTCTTTAAACACCATCACAGCCTGGCCTTGGGTTTATTCTCCATTTCCCATAATGCCACTTTTCTCTCTCAATCATATTGTGTTTGCATTACTGCCTGGTTTTATTGCTTTATTTTCCCCAGAATGAAATATTAAATTATTTATATACAGGAAATATAAATAACAACGCAAGAAACCTTGCAGTTGTCTTAGAACTGTAGAATTATATATATATATATATATATATATATATATATATATATATATATATATATATATATATATATATATATATATATATATTGCTTCTTTTTAAAAACAGATCTCATGGTAGCACTGCAGCCCAATTATCTTTTGGAGCTAAAATGCTTGAACTGCTGAAGAGGTGTTCTTAAGCGTAGTACCATTAGTTGTAGGAATATAATTATAGAAGAACATTTAAGACACTCTTGTAGATTTATGGGTAAATGTATTTTTGTTTGTACATTTTGAAAATAAAAAGATTCAGTTAGGCAGTATGTGTTAAAGAGAAAATAAAATGTAAATACAAATTTATAGACAAAAGTTTTCACCACACAAGGCTTTTGATTTAAAAAAAAAAAAAAGAAAAAAGGAAAATGTACATTTTACTTTAGAATTTTACATACAGATGAAAAAAATGTTTCATACAGTAATAATTCTGTACATTCTCAGAAGTGGTTGAGATTACTCACATCAAATTCACCAAGTGGGAAATGTTCAAAGTGGTGTAATTTTCTCTGCTGTTATCTGAACATTCATTGCTTTTGATTATGAGGTATAGTTTGTTAAAATGAGCAAACATTAACAAACATCTAGATATTTAGATATCTAAAATGGGAGGGTCATAACAGGAAGGGTATCCAGGGCAAAACTTGTGCCAAAGTTTGCGACTAAAATGATCTGATGTAGCGACTGTCTGTGATGCCTGCTTCGGGTTGTTTTTTGTTTTGTTTAGTGTTTTTGTTTTTAACAGATAAAGCCTAAGTTAATATAAAATTGCAAAAACAACTGACTTTGCGTACATTACGGTCCTTCCAAATAGCTATATATATATATATATATATATATATATAAAATACTACTGTAGATACATTTGATTAAATTGATACTCACATGCTAATAAACCCATTTTGCAGCACAAGTGTAAGCATCTATACTATAAAAACTAAGACTATAAACTATATTTTTATATTTATATATTATATATATAATATTATCATATTATTATATATTATATTGATTTCTCTATGTCCATTATGATTAGTGAGCTAGATATTTCCATACTATACATAGTGGAATGAGGACATTCTGTGTCTATTAGGTTTTTTTGATGTGTGTTAAGTAACACTTAATGCATCTGACTGAGAATGGTTATAACGCGTTGTATAATGCATGTTTATTTTATTTTGTGCAATAAATTATCTAAATAATACAATGCAACTGTCATTATTTAATTTTACCAGCTTGTAATTACCTAAGCTTTCTTACTAGCTTGTAATGTAGCTAGCAACTTTATGAAAAAAAAACTTTTTACATTTTTTTGACATTTTATTTATTTTTTATTCCTTTTTAGCATGTACAGTATACAATGGAATAAAATGCTATTTCCAACTCGCCCCTTTAAAGTCCCTGGGGCTTGTTCCATTGCCCTGCTGTTGTAGCACGTGCGTCACATACACTGCTTAGTTAAAGTCCAGTATCCAAACAGAACCCGAGTTACACCTCCCATGTTTTATAGCGCGGATCAATTAATGGAGTCGGCTCACCAGCCACGCCTAATTCTTGCCTAATACTTAAGTACATATTCTATGTCTCTGTACTTTAGTTGAGTAGTTTTATTAGCTAATGCTTTTTACTTGTGCTCAAATTCAAATTCAAATTTTATTTGTCACATACACAGTCATACACAGTACGATATGCAGTGAAATGCTTATACGACCGCCGGTGACCTTAAAAAGAAAATAAAAAAAACTATATACTGTATAAGGAATAAATATTAATAAAGGAAATAACATAAAATACAAAGGAAAATAAATGTAACTAGTAATAATTAACAACTGTACAAATAAGGGCATGTAAAAATAATAGAATATAGGAATATGGGGGGGAAATATATATATAAATTTTTTTAAAGTGTTTTAAAGTGGCATTGAAATGACTTAAAGTGTCAGAGTGGCAAAGTGTCATTAATGGCAGGTAAACATGTATTGTATAAAGTGACATGTGTGATTGTCCAGTCAGTGTCAATGTTTAAAAGACATTAACTCCTGTGTGGTGTGATGTGATTGAGAGACCTTATCGCCTGCGGGAAGAAGTTCCTCCTCAGTCTCTCTGTGTTGACCTTCAGGGAGCGGAATCGCTTCCCAGACCGCAACAGAGAAAACAGTCCATTGTTGGGATGGCTGAGGTCCTTCACGATCTTCCTGGCCTTGGTCCAGCACCGCTTGCTGTATATCAAGTGCAGGTCAGGGAGCTTGGTGCGAATGATGCGCTCAGCTGATCGCACCACCCTCTGTAGAGCTCGTCTTTCCTGCATGGTGCTGTTTCCAAACCAGGTCGTAATGTTTCCCGTCAGGATGCTCTCTATGGTACAGGAGTAGAAATTCCTGAGCACCTTAGAGGGCAGTCTAAAGTCTCTTAAGCGTCTGAGGTGGTAGAGACGCTGCCGGGCCTTTTTTACTACGGTGTTGATGTGACAGGACCATGACAGGTCCTGCGTGATGTGAACACCGAGGTATCGGAAGCTGTCCACTCTCTCCACTGGGTTCTCATTGATGATGGGGGTCTGGTAGTTCCTCTCCTGCTTTGTACTAAAGTCCACTATCAGCTCCTTTGTCTTGCTGACGTTCAGGAGGAGATTGTTCCTCTGGCACCAGTTCTCCAGATCTCCTCTAGGTAGGCCGACTCATCATTGTTGGTGATCAGGCCCACCACGACAGTGTCGTCAGCAAACTTGATGATGGCGGTGGAGTTGGTAGTGGCCACGCAGTCATGGGTGTACAAAGAGTACAGCAGGGGGCTCAGAACACAACCCTGGGGGGCTCCAGTGCTGAGAGTGAGTGAGGCTGAGACATGTCCGCCCATCCTTACTGCCTGTGGTCTGCCAGTTAGGAAGTTGGAGATCCACTGGCACATAGATGAGCTGAGTCCCAGGTGATCCAGCTTGGTGTTGAGTGTGAAGGAAATTATGGTATTAAATGCAGAGCTGTAGTCGATAAAGAGCATTTTCACATAATTCCCTTTCCTAGCGTCCAGGTGAGTGAGTGATGTGTGGAGGAGGTGAGAGATGGCATCATCAGTAGAATGGTTGGGGCGGTATGCAAACTGTAGTGGGTCGAGTGTGTCTGGTAGTAAAGAAATGATGAAGTCTCTGACCAGGCGTTCAAAGCACTTCATCACTACTGAGGTGAGAGCTACAGGGCGATAGTCATTAAGAGAAGCAGGTTGAGGTTTCTTTGGGACAGGAACAATAATGGACTCTTTAAAGCATGTGGGGATCACCGACTGAGATAAAGAGATGTTGAATATCTCAGTGAACACAGGTGCTAGCTGGTCTGCGCAGGCTCTGAGGATCCGGCCTGAGATGCCGTCTGGTCCTGCTGCTTTCCTGGTGTTCACTCTCTTAAAGGCTCTCCTCACGTCATGCTCGGTGATGATGAACGCGCTTCCGGCGCTGGCAGTGACTTCCTGTCTGCAGCCGTTAGCATTAGCATCACTAGCGTCTTTAGCTGCAGCCTCGAAGCGAGCATAGAAAGTGTTCAGCTCGTCTGCCAGAGTCACGTCCGCGTTCGTCACACCGGTTGTTGGTGCTTTATAGTCCGTAATTGTCCTTAGTCCCTGCCACAGGCTCCTAGAGTCACTCTGTTGGAGTTGTGACTCTAGTTTCCTCCCGTAGCGCTGCTTTGCCTCTTTCACCGACTTCCGGACGCTGTATGACGCAGCCTTGTACGGTTCCATGTCCCCGACGCGAGTCCCGTGTTGTAGGCAGCGGTGCGAGATTTCAGGGCGTCGCGGATGGTTTTATCCACCCACGGCTTCTGGTTGGGAAACGTTTTAATAGTCTTTTTCTCTACGGTATCGTCCGCTAATTTCCCAATGAATCCCACAACCGCTTCCGTAAACACGCTGACGTCATCATCGGAGCTGTTTCTGAACATGTCCCAGTCTGCGTGTAACGCGGCCACCGATTGGTCCGTCCAGCGCGCGACCTCCCTCTGAAACGGAACTTCCTGTTTCAGCCTTTGTTTGTATTTTGGCATGAGGAAGATGGCGGCGTGGTCGGATTTACCAAACTATGGGCGAGATTGAGCCTTGTAGCCGTCCTTGACTGTAGTGTAACAGTGGTCCAGTGTCCTCTCGCCCCTGGTGGGGCAGGTGATGTGCTGATAAAAGTTTGGCGCTGCGCGTTTGAGGTTGGCACTGTTAAAGTCCCCCGCTACAATAAGCGCAGCGTCCCGGTGTTGTGTTTGGTGCTGTGTGAGTGCCTCATGCAGCTCGCATAAGGCAGTGTCCATGTCCGCTTGTGGTGGAATATAAACGGCACTGATTATGACCGATGTGAACTCCCGAGGTAGATAAAAAGGACGACACATGATGGATAGTAGTTCCAGATTTGGTGTGCAGAAGCGTGTGAGAGGAACAACGCTCGCACTGTTGCACCAGCTGATGTTTACCATTAAACACACGCCGCCTCCCCTTGACTTCCCCGAGTCCCGCGTCCTGTCCATGCGGTGAACCGAGAAGAACTCGGCCGGCTGGATGGCGTGGTCCGGCACCGCTGGGTTCAGCCATGTCTCGGTGAAGCAGAGGAGATTGCAGTCCCGAATGTCTCTCTGGAACTTTATCCTGGCCCTGAGGTCATCGAGCTTGTTTTCCAGTGACTGGACGTTGGCGAGCAGGATGCTAGGCAGAGGTGTGCGGTGTGCGCGGGCTCTCAGCCTGTTCCTGACGCCAGCTCGTTTCCCTCGGGGCCGCCGCTTCGCGTTGCGTCCTTTGTTGTCCCTCAGGATCTCACTCGGCCAGCTCGGATCCGGAGTTAAAAACGTCGAATTGTGAGTACATTGTATACCAATAGAAACAAGAGTGTCTCTGTCATAACTAATGTACTCCATGGTGGTAATTTTGCCGATTTTAAAACACTGAAAACTAACTTAAAAAACAAAAACAGAGAAAAGGTGGTCGGAGCAGTCGTGACGGCAGCCGACCTAACCGGCGCCATCTTGGAAGCTACATCCTAAAACAAATGTCTGTACTTTCTACTTCACTACATACACTACCACAGTGTTTGAAGCAAAAATAAAGCAGCCACTTACAGTACTGATTTTCATGCATAAATGCATGATTTGGCTTTTCTTTATGAAACTTTTAATCATGTAACAGGCGTTTGAAATCAGAGAGAGAGAGAGAGAGAGAGAGAAAGAGAGATTTTACCTATGACCAAAAGGCTATCATGAGCTAATACTGTACAAACTCAGTACTTTTAATACGTACAGTAAGTAAATTTAAAAATGAGTACTGTTCTACTTTTACTTAAGACAAATGTACTTTTACCTGCGTAATATTTTACCGAGCCTTACTCTACTTTTACTTAAGTACTTTTATGTACTTTGCTCACTACTGGCAACACAGCAGGATGCATGACTACATCATTTGCAAATACACAACAGTGTAAGATGAGTCCAATAGCAATAAATATACAGAACATGGGCTGATGGGCTGTAAACTATTGGTAGGCAGGCAGCAGTATATACGCACAGTGTCCCATAAAGTGTCTGATGCAGCATTATAAAGTGCAGTGGTATTTAGAATTTCATTTTATTTAAAAAGGGTAGTTCAACTGAAGTGTGGAAGCTTTAAATCCTGAATGGCTTATAGCATGACAAGGCAGAAATAGCAGTTTTATATATTATATTTACTTTTTTCCACTTTATTAAGTTACTACTGTAGTAGGGCGTTGGGGACATAGTGGTGGCTTTGCGGCTGCCATAAAGAACAACCAGGTTCACATTCCAGTCAATGCCCGACCCAGACGCTGGTTGCATGGGTGCCTTTAGAGCCGGTCCCAAGCCCGGATAGAATAGGAGTGTTGTTTTTTTATAAATCTATGTGTCTGTATTCATTTACTCATTCTCTAATTCTGTATAGGGTCACGGGAAGTCTGGAGTCTATCCCAGAAAACAGTGTGCCAATTCATCACTGGGCATCCAGCGCCAACTATCCTAACGTTTATGTCTTTGGACAGTGGGAGCAGACCAGAGTAAAAAATGCAAACTCCATGTACACACACGTGAGGCTGGAATCGAACCCTTGAACCTGGGGTGCAAGGCGACAGTGCTAACCACCATGCCACTGTGCCACTGTGTGGCTATTTGTGCAGAAATGAATACCGTATGTATAAAACAACAAACTGTACTGTCCTCGGTTATTGAAGTAATTGTTTAATGGTGATGTGGATAATCTGTTACGATATGCCACTGGTCTGAAAGTTCTTTTTTTTTTTTTTTTTCAAAGAGCTATTGCACCACCACAAACCCCATCCCACCACCCCCTCTCTCTTTTTTTACTCTCTCTCAGCTCCTCTGGTGATGGATTGTTCGTATCCTCTTCTAATCACTCATTTGTCTCCAGCGCAGTGTGTCCTCTGCTTGCTCTGATAAACATGTTAGAGCTCTCACTCTGGGCTTTTAATGGCTTGGCTGAATCCTCTCATCTAGTATCTACAGTACGAATGCAGCATCTATCTATTTCTCTCTCTCTCTCTCTCTCTGTTTGTCTGTCTGTCTGGCTATTGATCTATATATCTATCTATATATATATATATTACTCTGTCTCTACCTCTTTATCACTTTCTGGTTGTGTCCCTGTCATGTGATATATAGACCCAAATATGATATAATACTATGTGTTTCTCTTGCAATCACATACTGCATACTGTATAGCAACACTAGTATATGTATCACCCTGCTTTCTCAGCACTGTCACTGCTATCCTAACATCTATTTTATATCACTGTTGGGCGTTTTTTTCCTCCCTCCCTGTGTCTTGGCATGGAGTGTGAGCATTCTCTCCTAATCACTCGTTTAGCTCCAGGGCTGAGACTCAGGCTTGTCAGAATTTCTGACACATGCTGCCAATTCATATTTTCTGTTTTCAAGGCTTTGGGTTGCACTCTTCTGCCTTTACTGTGGCCTCAATGGAGCGTTAGGATTATAAGTAAGAAAGAAAAAAAATACACTTATGGGCATGCTGTTATTGGAAAATAATCGTGTGGTGTGGTATTGTAACTACCCTGAAGTCTGATCCGTTTTCTATAAATGTACATTACAAAATTACAAACATAATATCCTATAATGACAACCTAAAAGAAGTTCTTCCATTTATGGATGATGGAGGCTACTGTGCTCATAGAGATCCTCAATGCTGCAGAAATGTTTTTGTACTGTTCACCAGTCCTGTGTGCTGATACAATCCTGTCTCTGAGGTCTACAGAGGCTTCCTTGAACTTCTTGACTTGGTTTGTGCTCTGACTTGCACTGTCAACTGTGGGACATTATATGGACAAGTTTGTGTCTTTCCAAATCTTGTCCAATCAACCGAATTTACCACAGGTGGACTCCAATAAAGTTGTAGGAACATCTCAAGGATGTTCCAGGGGTAGCTCAGTGGTTAAGGCATTGGACTACAGTTCGGAAGATCCCAGGTTCAAACCCCACAACCACCAAGTTGCCACTGTTGGGCCCTTGAGCGCGGCCCTTAACTGCTCAGATGTGTAATGAGATAAAAATGTAAGTCGCTCTGGATAAGAGCGTCTGCCAAATGCCTAAATGTAAATGATCGGGGAAACAGGATGATCAGGGGAAACAGGATGCACCTGAGCTCTATTTTTAATGGCAAACGGTGTGAATTCTTGTATACTACCATTCAAAAGTTTGGGGTCACTTGCAAATTTCTTTGTTTTTGTTTAGTGATTTATTTTCTACATTCTACAACAATACTGGGGATTTCAAAACTTGCAAAACATATGCAATTAGGTAATTATGTAACAACAAGAAAAACAACAGTTAGTTGTTATTTTAAGACACAGAGGTCAGCCTTTCTGTAATAGTTCTTGCAAGAACAGTATTGTCAAGTGCATTTGCAAAATCCGTCAAGCACCATAATGAAACTGGCTCTCATGAAGCCCATCCCAGGAGGGCGAGACCAAAACCTACCTCTGCCACAGACGAGAAGTTCATTTAGAGTTATCAGCCTGAAAAATGACCAATTAACAGCACCTCAGATTAGAGGCGTTATGAAGTCTTTACAGAGCAGAAGTAGCAGAAACATCTCACTATTAACTGTTCAAAGGAGATTAATGCATTTTTTGGATGCCTTCAGCATTCCTTTACAATGTAGAAAGAAATAAAAATCAGGAACCATCATGGAGTTAGAAAGTGACCCCAAACTTTTAAACGGTAGTTTAAAAAATATTTAATATATATTTAAAAAAAAAAAAAATATATATATATATATATATATATATATATATATATATATATATATATATATTTTTTTTTTTTTTTTTTTTTTTTATTAATTTTTTTATTTTTTTTTTTATTTTTTTTTTTTCAGGCTGATATATATATATATATATATATATATATATATATATATATATATATATATACAAACAATTAATTAAATCCATTTTGAATTAAGGCTGTAACATAAGAAAATGTGGAATTATTTCCTCAGTACTTTCACTAATCACCCTCAACCACCCATTTATATATTAAAAAAATAATAATAATCCCCTTCTCAACTGTATTTGACTAATGGAACTTAGTTAGTAACCTAGTAACCCAGTGTAAGTTTCTATCTGGAAACTTCAAAGCCCTTTTTGTTTGCCAAATGCCTAAATGTAAATGAAAATGAAAAAAGTGAAGTGGCGTGAATACTTTCTGGATGCACTGTAGTTTCAGTTTTTATTTAAAAAACCAACAGCTTTACCCCGGACTTATATAAAGCTTTGATGCTGGAGACTCCTTCCAAAATCGTCTCATTATACAGTATTACCTTCATGAGTACAAGTGCATTAAATAAACCTGTGTTTTGAGTTACAGTTGCACTAATGTCAGAGATGCTGTTATAGAAATTTATTGAAACCTTTTGACCAAAGAGAAATGAGAATTAATGAGCACTGTGGTGTAAAATATTAATGCAATACTTATCTACAGTCGGTCTGAGGCAATGCTTTATGGGTATTTAACTATGTACATCTATTCCTAGTTGTTTAGAGTTAAAGAGCTATGCATGCTTTTTATTTTTATTTATTAATCTTTTTTACAGATGCATTTTTTCACAGCCATAATAACATCTCTCATCTTCAGCTGCTTCTCCGTCTTTAAACAGATTTGTTGCTGTACAGAGCTAATCGGCTAATACATATTTATTAGTGCCCTATAGGACCAGCTCTCTCACTAATCGCTCTCCCGTCTCTGGCATGGTGTGGACTGAGCGGTGATGATAAATATTTCCGCAGTGAGTTCAATGACAGAAAAGTTAGGTAGACTTACATGTATGTTCTGTAACACAGCCTGTGTGTCAGCTGTTAGAGCCATGACTCTGCTGGAGCTGTAATGAGATCATGATTATGTGCTCTGAGTCACTCACACTGACGAGTGAGCTGTGTATTCAGATCAAGTGTTAGTGCTCTGATCACTCCGTGTCTGTCTCATAGTTTGTGTGTGTGTGTGTTACTGCAGGTTGCTAATAAATATGTTTAAATTGACACTCTGCAGTGCAGCTCTTCATTCCATGGGCCATGGTCAGATCAAAGAGTCTCTCTCTCTCTCCCCCTCTCTCTCTCTCTCTCTGTCACACACACACATTCTTTCCTAATCACTAGCTGTCTCTCGGGACATCTACTGTAGTTACTATACAGTGTGTGTGTTTTGTGTGTGTGTCTACATATACAGTGGCAAGTAAAAAGTCTATAGTGAACCTTTTGGAATTTCATGGTTTTCTGCGTTAATTTGTCATAAAATGTGATCTGATCTTCATCTAAGTCGAGAGTATTGACAAAAATAGGGGGTAGCTCAGTGATTAAGGCATTGGACTACGGTTCGGAAGATCCTAGGTTCAAACCCCACAACCACCAAGTTGCCACTGTTGGGCCCTTGAGCGCGGCCCCTAACCCTCAACTGCTCAAACATATAATGAGATAAAAATGTAATTCGCTCTGGATAAGAGCTCCTGCCAAATGCCTAAAATGTAAATATAATGTGCCTAAAATAATGACACAAAATCATTTAGATCTTTCATGTCTTCATAGAGAACAACCATTAAAATCCTCATAGTGCTAGCAAAAAAAAAGGATGTAAATCGTGTTTGCTCCGCACAAGAAGAATCAGTTTATGTGAGCCATTCCGCACCAAAAAGAGGTTTCAGAGGATCTATGATCAGTTCAATTCAATTCAATGTTAACAATTTTAATTGTCACAAAGCAGCTTTACTCAATCAAAAGGATTATTTAAGTTTGTATGGGATGTGAATGTATATGAATCTAAATGATAAGATTGTCCCTAAAGAACAAGTCGAGGACGACAGCGATAGTGTCATCCCTGAGATGATAATAGGAGGAAACTCTAAGAGGAACCAGATTCAACAGACAGGGAACTTATCCTCATTTGGGTGAGAACGTATAGCAGGGATTGATCTGCAGTCATACTTTGTGTTAGGAGGCTGGAGGTTCAGTATAACAGGAGATGTCAATATGAAGTCCCGTTTGTTATTGGAGGCTCAGGTAGACTGTAGGAATCTCCAGTCTTAAACTATTGAGCGAGTGCAGTCACAAGTCCTCAAAAACAACAGTCAGCATCAGCCGAGGACAGGACCGTCTTCATAATAAAGTGGACCCGTCCCCAGTCACCACACTCATCCCAGACAGACCACATGGGGCATCCATGCGATGAGATCTCCAACCAGAAGCGGGACACCAGGACGAGTCAGACAGGTCCAGAGGGCAGAAAAGGTCCAGTTGGAAAGAGTTATGAAGTGTTTTCAATGAATTTAGAAATTCACCAGTCTACACTTTGGCACTGTTACTCTAACAAAAATAGGGCACCCAATCAAAATGACCACAAAGAAGACCCATCAATGAGGTAAAAAAGCAAACCCGAGTGATAGACAAAGATTTATGGACACCATTGGAACTGGCTAGCATTTGTAAAACATTGAATAAACAGGGTGTCCATGGCAGAACACCACTATGTACTAAAAAGAACACTGTTGCATGCCTGAAGTTTCTAAAAGAGCACACTGACACTCCGAGGCAATATTGGCAAAATGTTTTGTGCACTAATTAAACTAAGATTGAACTATTTGGAAAGAACATGCAGCACATCTGACGTAAATAGGGCACTGCATATCATCATGAAAACATCATAACAACTGTAAAGTACAGAGGAGGAAACATCATCATTTGGTCCTGCTTTGCTTCATCAGGGCCTCGCCAACTTGCAGTCATAGAAGAAAAGATGAATTCCCAAGTGTTTTAAAAAGATTTTCAGGAAAATCTGAGAATGTCTGTACATCAGGCAAAACTCTGTAGAAGTTGGGTGATGCAACAGAACAAGGATTTAAAACACAAGAGCAAGTCCACAACAAAATGGCTTCAGAAAAACAAAATCCGCCTTTTGGGGTAGACAAGTCAGAGCTCAGACCTCAACCCAATAGAGATGTTGTTAAATGACTTGAAGAGAGTCATACACGTGAGACCTCCAAAGAATAAAAAACATTCTGCAAGGATGAATAGGCTAACATTGTTTTTGAACGATGTGCGGGTCTGATCCATAGTTACAAGAAGCACCTGGTTGAGGTTATTGGTGCCAATAGGGGGGATTAACCAGTTATTAATTCCTAAATTATTAATTAAGGGGGTAAATTTCTATTTCCACTAACATTTCATGTTGAATGAGGGTGTTCAATAAAGACACGAAAAAGTAGAGTGTTATTATTTTAGGCTATACATTATTTGCCAATACCCTTAACATGAGATGAAGATCAGATCACATTTTATGACAAATTAATGCAAAAAACCATGAAGGTGTCAGTCCATCACAGGGGACATTTGGGAATGCCAATTAGCCTACTTTGTATGACTTTGGATTGTTGGAAGGAAACCCACCAAGAATGGGGAGAACATGAACACTCCACACACACACACACACAGAACCCTGGGTGGCAATCGAACCCTCGACCCTGGAGCCTGGAAATGCAAAACCACCGCACTTACCACTACCTCATAAGCACTAACCATAGAGAGCGACAGAGAGAGGTCAGAGATAGCTCAGTGGTTAAGGCATTGGACTACGGTTCGGAAGATCCCAGGTTCAAACCCCACAACCACCAAGTTGTCACAGTTGGGCCCTTGAGCAAGGCCCTTAACCCTTAACTGCTCAGATGTGTAATGAGATAAAAATGTAATTCATTCTGGATAAGAGCGTCTGCCAAATGCCGTAAATGTAAATATATACACACACACTTACTGGCTGTCTCTCTGTTCTATTGTTGTCTATCCACAAAAGCTCCAGAAAGTACCTACTTTATATACGTTATGTTTTATATTTCACTCCCCCTCCCAATCACTGGGGATTAATTCCTAGCATTTTCTCTCCCAGTCAGTATTTCTCCACTACATTATGGTACAGTATGTACTCCGCTGTGTTAGTGCGCTGTGTAGATTTTCCCTGACACTCCCATTGCAGCCTGGTTTGTACCATTTCAAAGGTTCATTCTGATTGCGTCGTACTTGATGAAGCGCCACAGTCTGCAGTCTCCGTGATTAGATCGTGCTGTTATTAAAAGCCTCATGTGTAATTAAATGAGAGTAATACCAGATGAGTAGCTCAGTTACAGAACAGCTCTCCTTTGACCCATCTTCTGAAATCATTTCTGTTGATGAACACAAGAAAGTAAAATGATTAATACATTTATTTTTTTTATGGTGATTTACACATAAATTAAGGAATGTATAGGATTATCCAGACAATATATGTGCTGTCGTCCTTGGCCAAAGACATTTGGCTGCAGACTGAGCTGATAGTAGCAAAACAGTCCGCTAATGTTAGCAGAGTGAGTTTTGTTTATAGTAGGGATTTTAGCCAGGATTTAGCCACATAGCTAATGTTACTTAGCTAGCAAAAAATTTAATATATATATTTATTTATATATATATATATATATTATTACACAAACATACAATGATCAGCCATAACATTACGATCACCTGCCTCATATTGAGAACCCCCCCCCTTTGTGCCACCAGAACAGTAATGACCCGTGTGTTCTGGTACCTTCCTATCACAACCAGAATTAACCTTTTCCATAGCTTTTCTTCTGGATCAGACTACACAGACCAGCTTTTACTCCCCACATGCATCAGTGAGCCTTGGCCACCCATGACCCGGTCACCAGTTGACCGGTTTTCTGTTCTTGGGTCACTTTTTTTAATATGTCCTGACCACTGCAGCCTGGGAACATCCTACAAGAGCTGCAGTTTTGGAGTTGCTTTGGCACAGTCCTCAAGCCATCAGTTGCAGATGGACATAGGTGAGATACATTAGGCAACAAGTGTTTTTTTTTTTGTTTTTTTCCCTGAAAGCAGAAGAAATGGGCAAGCATAACAATTTGAGTGATTTTGACCAGATTGTGATGGCTGGAGGACTGGGTTGGAGCAACTCCAAACCTGCAGCTCTTGTGGGATGTTCCTGCTCTGCAGTGGTCAGGACATACCAAAAGTCATCCAAGAAAGGAAAACAGTGAACTGGCAAAAGGGTCATGGATGACACTGATGCACATGAGGATGGAAAGGTGTCAGAACATACAGTACAATGCGATAGAAAGGTGTCAGAACACACATGGCAACGCTGTTATGGTGGCAAAAGAGGGAACTAGGTGGGTATAAAAGTGTGGCTGATCGGTGTATTATGAGAGTACCAACTCGTGTTTATGTTAGCTAGCAAACTGCTTTGCTCTGTTGGTTCTATCTGATTTTGGTTGTCAGTTTGAGTCATCAAAGCCAAAGATCAGCTAATTGTCTAGCATTAGCTACTGTAGGAAGCAGGCTTTTGTAAAAGACTATAGCCGTAGCTTTTGGTACTCAGCAACAAGGCAACTGAGTAACTATACATTTTGTTTGTTTGTTTTATATTAGCTAGCTTTCTGTATTACTAAGGCAATGATGATATTAGCTAGCTAGCTAGCTAGGCTACACATTAAAACTTTCAAATACTGTATTTATTCCATCCAGTATGTTAGTACATTGATGCTTTAGGCATCCTGTATACTGTATACTGTAGCACATGGTTTGTGATACAGCCTAATCCTAAAGTTTGCAGTAGCATTTTACTACCAGACACGGCAGAAATCTATGATATTACATCAAGTGATTAAGTTAAATGAACATGTTTAATGTGTAGTTTTTTTTTTCTTAACACCCACATCGCTAATTTAGCAGTGTCACACTTAGGTCTTACATTAGGAAAACCAGAAATATAGACAGATAGAAGGCCATGTACAGGCTGAGAACATTCTACACCCACATGTCCCCGTGGTAAAATGTTTAATGAGGTGTGCAAATATTTTATGGCAAACAGGAAATGAAACTCTTCAGAGAACCACAAACTCTCTCTCTCTCTCTCTCCCTCTGAATTACAGTCACACTAAAGCAGATAAATCTACAGATGGTTGACCAAAATAGCTCTGTTGAGCTTTAAGAAACTTATTTATTGATTTATTTATTTATTTTACTTAATTATTTTTTGCTTGCATGATTTTAGGGTTCTCTTGTTGGGGTCGTGTTAATTATCACTTCCATCAATCCACTCTCTTCTTCAGACTTCTGCTTCACACTATAAGGAAACCTTTTCACTGCCGAACGTCCTAGTGGTTTTGTTTTGTTTTGTTTGAGTGTGTTAAAGCTCTGAGTTATTGATCGGAATGTCAGTGGTTTGAGCCCTAGCCCTTCGAGGTTGCCATCGTTGGCCCTTTAGCAAGGCCTTTACCCTGTCTGCTCCAGGGGTGCCATGAAATGACTGACCATGCTCCCTGACCCCTGCCTACTAACAGAGCTGTGATATGCAAAGAATAAAGAACTTTACTCTGCACTAATGTATATGTGATGAGTAAAGGCTGAACTTAACTTAATCAGCATTCTAAATGAAGTTATTATATATTATATATATTTAAGTGCTGATATCTTCCTGAACCAAATGCACTGTTGGTTCATTTCACACATACAGCGTTCAATGGACAGTGAACAATGAGTGAAAAGATTTTTAAATAACCCAAATGAACAGAGCTGCAAGAAACTGCTTGACTTTAATAAGGGAATGGGTGGGTGGTTTTTATATAGAGAAACATTTCTGGACAAAAATCTGGCCACTTTATATATGAAAATGATCCCTCATGCTCCCAGAACTGCTCTTTTACTTTTATTTAAGTCTTGGAATATTCCCGAGTCATCATCAGAGAAGAAAACCTCCATACTGTAGATGTGATAACCTGGTGATTCAGTACATTTAGGTCATCAGCTGACTTCATTTTATTGCCACATACTGTGAGTCTAGACCCGAGCAGCTGAAGCATCCACAGTTCATAACACTGCGTGAAATGGCTATTACGTATGATAGGTGCATTGCTTCATGCTCTTCCCTTCTTACCCTGACGAGTCTACAGTATCGCTTTGGAACAACCCCAAATCTGGCGCCTTGCACCTCCAGGGTCTGAGTTTGATTCCCAGCCAGGATCGATTCCCATCTCTGCATGCATAAAGTTTGCATGTTCTCCCCATGCAGAACATGAATTACTGAATGAACATGCAGTAGTTAGCATCTCAGCTGCTTTTTAGCATGGCAGAGCATGCTGGTTATGTCAGCTTGATTTGGAGAAATTCTCTTTCCACTGTGTTTTGCTCACATAAACATTCCCTGTGTAATATCTTAGCATAAAAGTCATAATGTGTTAGAATAAGCACTTTAATATAAACAGGGGACAATGGTGCTGGCTTCGTATTCATTTGTGCACGTGATCGCTATCTTGGAAATGACTTTTAGGCAGGAGTCCATCCCACTGCCGGTAGGAAGTTAATCGACTCTGCCTTGTATTTTCTCTGCCTAAGTTTATTCCTACAAGGATTGTTCAAGCCAAACCAGGACTTTTGATTGTACAGAATAACAGAACACTCTATTTATTTCTCTATATAATATCCTGCTACATTAATGCACTTATCCCAGTGTTTCACTAGTGACTGGATACTGGACTTTCTCAAGGTAGAAAGTTTTCTCCGTATGCCGGAGCCATGATCAGATTGCCTGCTTCACGTCTGAAACTCCGGCCTCACAGGAACGTCTTTTCACGTGGAAATGGCTCGGAGTGAGGTCAGGACTGTACGGGGGATGTGGCAATAACTTCCAGCCGAGTTCCTGTAATGTGTAAGTGGTGTTGGAGATTGATTGTGTGTATATTTTACACACACACACACAGATGAGTCTCTTTCGCAAGTTGGATCGTCATTCGCAGATGGACGGCCTTCTTTAAAGCGTTTGCAGCGTTCACATGTTTTACTGCGGCTAAGAGTTCCATCACCGTATGTTGATTGCTATCGTGTCTTCATTTACCAGAAATGTCATCACAAGTCCCAGTTTGACTCATGCATACGGTATACAGTACAATTATCTAGACTGCGCTGCAATACAAAAATAATCCACTTACCGTAAATTATATTATCGTATATCCAGGCTGTCTATTAAGTGTTTTACTTGATTTATACCACAGTGTTGTTTTGACTAGTCAGAGAGTTTTGCTGCAAATCACAGGTTTATATTAATCCACTTTGTTTAATACATTATTGTTTCTGTGGTAACAGCACGCACAGGGACTTACAGTACATCATAATGAATTCTCGGCAAAACAGATATAAAACATGTAAAAATCTTGGTTTGGTGATTAAACATAAAGAGATAGAAGAGAATCACAGGAACGACCGCAGTGGGCTCCACGCCACCTCGGCCGGGATCATCAGTCGCACCGGGTGCAGTGGTAAAGTTCTCGCCCTATTATCCAGAGATCGCTGGTTCGATTCCCGGGTGATGCTGTAACCTCTCACAGCTGGAGGTCTAGAGAGAGCCTCTTTCTCAGAGGAGAGGGATGAGAGGTAATTAGTGCTCCCACAATAATCCCGACTCTACAGCCAATCAGCTGCGTCTGTGAGCTCACGTACTGTAAGCGGAAGGAGCGGATAGCGCTGTCCTCCGAGTGTGTTACGCTGCCCCCAACCGTGCATGAGCCAGCAGTTCAAAAAGATGCAGTCGGTGGTTCGGAGAAGACACGTGATAGGCTTCGGCCCTCCCGAATGAGTGGTAGTAGTAGCCTTAATGTGGGAGCCCCCTGGTGACGGGGAGGAATTGGACACGACTAAATTAGCGAGAAAATCTAGGAAAACCCCCCCCAAAAAACATTTCCACTGTTTAAATGTTTTCACTGCAGCTAAGAGTCTCATCATCGTACTGAGCTTGAAGTTTTCTCTAAATGTCAATCGCTTTTACGCCTTTATTCTCTAGAAATATCATCTGAAGTCCAGGTTTGATTTAAACGGCCCTTGTAGATACAGTAAGACGTGTCGTTTTGCTAATGTAAAAAAACAAAAAAAAACAATGCAAAATTCTTCAAATGATTCAGATCAGGGTCCGCCCTTAGTGTTGAAGTGAAAACACTTATTTTGGCATTTTATTAGAAGAGAATGTGTGCACTGTGTGTGTCTTGCTTGTACGTAGCCGCGGAACGATCACGTGACAGAACCATCTTCATATTGGAGAAAAAGGTGCTTATACTAGTTTTCTTCCGATCTTTCTTTCCCGTTCCTTCTCTGCACGTGTGAAACAGACAGATACCATGAGGTAAGAATACTGCTGATATAAATACGGTTATAAATAATGTTGCGTTTGCACACGTGGCAGGCGTGTATGTGGAGAGGCGGCTGGTAGTGGATATAGCAGGTAGGAAAATAATCTCTTATTCTTCTTGCTCTACACCCACTCCAGGAGCACACAGTTTCATATACGACACACACACACACACACACACACACACACACACCTATGTGCAAATAATTTCAAATTGGCAAGATTTTCTGCACACAGTGCATGTTAGTTAAGAACAGGGAGGCTCAGGCAATAAGCAGACCATCACTCTAACTGTGAGTTAATTGGCACACACAGAACCGCGCGCACACACACACACAGAACCGCGCGCACACACACACACACACACAATCCCGCAATGTTGCTCTTAATCAGATAAGCTGCTCTCAGCACTGTGTCTATACTCTGGCTGTTTTTTCAGCTCACTCTGTATGCCGGGACACAGTGATGCTCTGCTTCTCCACTAACACACTTTCTCACCTACCCACACACACACACACACATACACATGCATATAGGCCTAGTTTTTTAGCTCGCTGCACCCACGCATACGAGTAAAGTTCATGCCTGCGACTCGATGTGCCCGTCAATAAACTTCACAACATATGGCACGTCGAAGAAAATGCCAAAATATATAATCATTTGTGTGCTTTAAAAATACATTTATAATCAAAATCATTAATTTGTTTAAGCTCCAGCAAAACAGCATGTCCAGGCTAATCAGAATCAAAAGGTCACTTGGTTTAATGAGCCTGAAGGGAACAAGGCTTAATGAGAAAACCCGTAAGTCAATGATTAGTTCAGTGTGAAGAAAGACAAAAAAAATCTTACTGGAGCTCGAGAATTAATCGAATGTCAAGAGGAATTGTGAAAAATTGTGACTTTATGCATTAAATATGATCAACCATGTGTGTGTGTGTGTGTGTTTTATGATTGTGGTGTACAGAGTTATAAGCTCTGTGTGTCTATTTGAACTTTCTGTCCAATCACCTCTGAGTGCATCTTTATTTAATTGTTCAGCTTCACAGAGACAGGCGATTTGTCTCAATTTGAGACGAAATTATTAATTCGCTGAGGCTTTATTATGTTATTGTTCCCGTAGTAACTTCTGATTCAGTCCGATGTGTTCAATAGATGCTCGACTTGACCTGATTATTAAAAATGTACCGTGGATTCACTGATATGTTGACGATTCCCGTAAGGACATACGGACAGAACAATCATTAATCGACAATCAATATGATTAAATATTGCGTTAAATAATAGATTCATCCAGCTCATATTATCTTTTCAAGTGAAAATATGAACTAATCCCAGTAAGAATATTCAGTTTAACTTTTTCTAATTAATGTTGATCGGTGCTGGTGTTTGTTTACATTGAGACAGTAGTGCATTAGTAGATTATTATAATGTAGATTATTAAATCCAGCACATAACTGTTCATAACATCACTTTTACTTTTTATACACAAAAAGTTTTATTAAATTCTGTCCAGCGGTCGATTTAAGACGCGGCCACAGTTTGACGCATGTGCAGTACGATGTCTAAACTTAAGGTTTCTAACCTGGCACAAAACTGTTCATAACTTTACCTCAAGTCATCATTTTGATTTCCATTCTGTCCAGACAGTTTTGTGTGATGTTGGGACAAAATCTTCCTAGACAGACATACAGATAGACAGAAAGACATTTTTCTGAGACTGGTTTCGGTTCCTCCAATGTATGAAACATAAAGATATTTATTGAAAGAGCAAGTTTTGATCAACGTACAGACAAAACCTTTCTTTTCTTTACTGTATATAGATAACTGAGATTTTCTTCATGGCCTCGGCATAATAAAGCTGAGAGCTGTAGCCATAAACTTTTTCAGTGAGGTCATCCTTTTTTTTTTTCCACCGGATGAAAAAAAAAATTATGACCTTCTTCTGCGTTTTTCAAGTTGCACTTAATTTGCTTATGATTTATATTGAGAAGAAGTGATGCTCATGCAGCTAATACTCTCTCTCTCTCTCTCTCTCTCTCTCTCTCTGCATTACCATCACGTCCGTAGCTCTGGCCTGAGGATTCTTCATGTCTGTGTGCTGAGCCCGAGTCTCTCCAGTCTATTAGTCTCTGATGAGCAGAAAACTCTGTACACTGCAGTTTACTCTGCTGCTTTTAAACACAGCACTGGGACCATTAGCAAACTGCAGAGAGAGAGAGAGAGAGAGAGAGAGAGAGAGGAAAGACAGACCCCAGGTGTCTAATAGAGAGACTGAGAGAAAGAGAGAGAAGATTTGAGCACAGCAGGTAACATTCCCATTCTATGCTGTAATCCTCGGTTCTAGGAAATCCTTGCATGTTGAGCATTGAAACCTTTGCTTAATCTTAAATGTTTGTTAAGAAAAAAAAGGGGCAGGAATTATTGAATATCAATAAAAATAATAACATTTAATAATAGCATTATATTTCCATTAACCACATTTGGCAGGCATCATTATCCAGAACAGCTTATATTTTTTATCTCTATAAATCTGAAATCGCTTCATAGTGATGTAGTGGTCAGAGTCGCAGGTTCAACTCTGGCCCCAGGGTCTGTGTGCACGGAATTTGCCTACTCTCCCCGTGCTCTGTGGGTTTCCTCCAGGTTCTTCGGTTTCCTCCCATAGTCCAAAAACATGCAGGTTAGACTCTTTGGTGTTCCTAAAATTGCCTATTATGTGTGTGTGTGAGTGTGTGTGTTCTGGGTTGGAATGGTACCCTGTCCAAGGTGTTCCCTGACACGTGCCCTAAGTCCAGCTCCAGGCCCGCCGTGACCATATGCAGGATAAAGCGGTATAGATGATGAATAAATATACAGTACATCGGAGTAGTTGGGCTTATAGGGCCGTGCTCAGGGGTATTCGAACCTGCGACCTTCCAATCAGCCATGCAGGACCTTAACCGCTGAACTAATAATAATATAATAATAATAATAACTTAATTGTCCACACAAAGCGAAGATGTTTGTGTGTGTTCAGTGCCATGAAATTGGTCAGCAGACCTTAATACGCTCTGTAATTGGCGACATCCTTGACCTGTCTTAAAAGTGAGGACCCTGCCAACATCTCTCTCTCTCTCTCTCTCTCTCTCTCTCTTGATCAATACATGGTTGATTATAGGTCCAGCAGGTAAAAAGAAAATCAGCAGTCAAGAGTCCATCACTGGTAAACCCATCCAATGCAGAAGCACAGGAACTTATTTGGTCTTCCAAGGAAGGAGGGATAAGAAGAGATTTTTATTTTAAATAAAATAAATTGCTGCAGCTATTCATCTCATGGATCTCATTAGTAGATCTGTATCTAAGATTAGTGTTAGATACAGTATTTTACCATATTTAGGATTATAAAAACGTTCTTCACACGTACACTTTATAAACACACTGTTAATTAGTGTAACTGATCCCACTGAGTGCTGATGAGATTATTTGCGTACAGGACCACGGCTCGGACTGTAGCTGTAACACGAATAACAGATGTTTGTATTAATGTACGCACATCATGGACGTTATTGTTCCTATAGTAACAGCTCAAACACTGGGATCTGTAAGACAGAAACTCGCTCATGAAGCAGGTCACACTTTAGATTTAATAATATCCTTATATAGTTTATCTCGGAGTTTATCTTAGATCACTATCTCGTCTCGTTTAAAGTGTGTCATAGTAATAATGTACGCACAGCGCTACGCTACCGCATTAAATGTACATTCACATCAAATACCACACAAAGATTTATCAATAATCTCCCTAAGTTATCAATTATGACTGGACCACTCGATCAGTCAATATTTCGTTATACAGTACCTTAGATAATATAGCTCCAATTAAAAGGAAAATGGTTAGAGATAAGAAACTCGCTCAATGGTATAATGACTACTCGCACTTAAAAAAATAAAAAAGCTCAAAAATGGCGTCAAACTGTAAATTGTTAGTATTTGAAATAGCATGAAAGGAAAGCGTCTTGATCTATAAAAAAAAAAAAAAGCTCTAAGTGCTGATAGATCAACGTAACTCTCCACTCTTATAGAAACTAACAAAAAATAATCCTAGATTCTTATTTAATATCATAGCAAAATCAACCAGGAGTAGGACCACTGCAGAAATCTCCACATCAACAACATGCAGTATGGAGGACTTCATGAACTTCTTCAGTAACAAAATTGCAAATATTTGGCAAATTTAGGCTTTGAAACCGGACAATGTAATAAACATTACCGCGGATGATAAACTAACCATATCAGATCAGCACCTAGAATATTTCACTTCCCTTCAAGAGACCAGACTCACACCTCTTCTGCAAAATCATCAGCTTGTGTATTAGATGTGTTAAGCTGCTTTGCGACGTTGACAATTGTTAAAAGCAGTATACAAATAAAATTTTATTGAAGTAATATTTCTGGGAAATGACCCACTTGGCTGCCTTCCTACTACATCAAACCTAATTTAAAAAAAAAAGTCTTAATATTTAGTATTGGTTTTTGATAGAAGACATTTATGGAAAGTGTCTCAGGTGTCATCAGTTTATAACAATCACAATGCTTTGTTAAGTTTCCCACCGCATGAGAGTTTTCAGGACAAGGCACGTTACTTTTTGCGGTTTCTGAGTAAGATTACAAGCTGTGGTTTTTTTAGATCGAAGGCAAGAAAAAAAAATTCAAGTACGGGAATGACTGTTTATCATTGCGCTTAAGATACAAGTGAGAACAGGAAGTAGGACTATCTTTTAGCAGTTTGAGTCAAAGCGGTACTTCTGAGTGTGCAGGATAGCAGTTATGAGAGTGGGCATGCTGCCTTAGCGGTTTACTGTCGCCTCGCACCCCCACGGACCAGTTCGATTCCCACCTCAGGTCTGTGTGCTTGGAGTTTGCATTTGATTTGAATTAGATTTTTGACCATGTGGATGTGTATATACAGTATGTGTGTGTGCCCCTGCAATGGATTGGGACCCTGTCCAGGGTGTACTGTACACTGCCTTGTGCTCTAAGATCTCTGTGATAGGTTCAAGGCCCTCCTGCGACCCTGTACTGTATACAGGATAAAGCTGTATAGATCCCATTTTTTACTAGTGATTGGACACCATCAGGGTAGAAAGTTTTCTCAGTACGCAGGAGCAGTGATAGGACTACCTGCTTCATATGCGAAACGCTGGCCTCCCAGGAACTCCATTAATGGCCCAAACATGTGGAAATGTCTTGGAGCGAGGTCAGGACTGTATGGGACTGTAATAGAGTTGAGTTCCTGTAACATCCAAGTGGTGTTGGTGAATGATTGTGTGTACAGTTCCCACAGACAGATGCAAGTTATTCCAAATTTTCCCGCAAGTTGGTGGCAAGTTATTCCAAATTTTCGAGGATCCGACGTCTCATTCGTTGAATGTTCATGAGACCGACTGCAGTGAGCTCCGAGCCACCTCGACCAGGATTGTCATTCACAGACGTACGGCTTTCTTTAAAACGTTTGCACAGTTGGCATGTTTTACTGCGGCTAAGAGTCTCATCACAGTACTGTGCTTGAAGTCTTCTGTAAATGTCAATCGCTTTTACGCCTTCCTTTACCAGAAATTCCATTACAAATCAGGGTTTTCCTTGAATGCCCCTCATATGTATAATACTCCAGACTGTTCTGTAATACAAAAACCATCCACTTATATATCTCCTGTGTAAATTATATTATCATATAACCAGGCTGTCTGTCATGTGTTTGTCCTTATTTATACCCTGGTGTTGTGTTGACTGGTCAGAAAGTGTTGCTGCAAATCACAGGTTTATATTAATGCGCTTGTTCTAATACAGGACATTATTGTTCCTGTGGCAACAACATGCGCAGGGACTCACATGCATGTGGAAATGTGAAGACAGAATTAATTGCATCATTGGTGAGCTTGAGTAATGTTTCAGTGCATGGACTTGTGAAGTCAGTGTCCACATTGACAAATCGTCATCTTCAAATGTTGAGAGATTAGAGAAAGACGAATTTGTTCAGCTACCAAGACTAAATGAAAGCTAAAATGTGTGAGCGTTTTTTTTTTTTTTTTTTGGCTAGAGTGTCTTTCTGGCTGTAAGACAAAATTCATTTTTATAGGTTGCCATGGTAACAGCTAATTCACAAAGAGATGTATGGGCGATGCTCCACATTAATTTTCTGAAAAGTTGCTATGCTGAAGTTTTCTGTCCGGAGGAGTATAGAAGGAGTCACCAGTGTCAGTGCTTCAAAGCACTAACAGAGGGGAAAACGTTCAACTTTATTTTTTTTTGACACAAAGCTTACCGGTCTTGAGGACAGAGGAGTTTAGGCTTTCTGGATTCTCAGTAACATGACAAGCTCAGGATGTTTGCTGTGGCTGGTTGAGGCATCTGCTGTTTTACCTGCCATAAATGTAAGTGATAACAGAAAAATGACGTTCTGTCATCTTGTCATTCCACAATATTATAAACAGAGAAAAAGTTTAAATATTAAATGTCATGCCTTTAAGCTCTATACCACTTTATCCTGTATACAGGGGGGCCTAAAGCCTATCCCAGTAGACTTAGGGCACAAGACGGGAAACACTCTGGATGGGGTGCCAATCCAACAGAGGGACATACATACATACAGTACACACACTCACACACACATTCAAACACTACGGGCAATTTGGGAAAACCCACTAGCCTAATCTGCATGTCATTGGACTGTGGAAGGAAACCGGAGTACCCAGGGGAGGAACTGTCTTCACCAAGCTTGGAGGGAAAATGCAAACTCCATAAACACAGACCTGAGGACTCTGGCAGTGCAAAGCCACAGTGCTAACCACTATGCCATCCTGCTGCCAGCTATTATCTTATATTGGACAAAATCATACCTATTTATTAACCAGTGGATTTTTTTATTTCAGTTATACTATTGCTGCGTATGCATTCCAATGCTCTAGTCTCAAATGATATTTCATATATCAAATTAAGTGAATACCCATAGTTTACCGTGATGTTTTTAGAGCAGTGCATTCCAATGCTTTAGTCTCAAATGACATTTTATAAAATAAAGTAAATACCCATAGTTTACCATGATGTTTTTAGAGAAAAGGGAATAGGATATAGTACTGTATACATTATGAATTATTGTCCCTGAAGCTTTTAGTCCATAACAACTTTTTTTTTCTTTTTTCTTTCTTTCATTCAATTTCATATTATTTTACTTACATTACAGTAAAATGATAGACTCTTGATTGAAAAATAAGATTTGGCAAAAATGGTGTGTGTTTTAGAGCTTACTCTATGTTGATGGATTGGACCTGACTACTGGTCAAGACAAAATCCATTTCCTTAGATAAGGCTGTTTGTGATGGAATGATATAAAGTACAAAAGTTGGCTAATTTTAGAAGTATAATCATTTGGACCGATATGAGATGAGACAGTACGACAAAATAGGATTGGAAATCTCATTAAGTGAAGTTTCATATCCTGCTGGCCCGGACTGTGAGCTCTCGCGTAGCACCACGGCAGTTCAAAGGCAGCCGTGCTGCAAATTGCTTTTCTCATACACATTCCTCAAACTTTATTCGTTTTTGCCTGAGAAGGCAATCGAGCAGGGTGGGTGGATGAATGAAATATACATCTAAGGCAGCTGGAATGAAGGAGGGAGGAAGGGGGTGGGGTAGTGGGGGGGGGCTCGGCAGCTATAGCAAGCTTTGGTCACTCAGACTGCTGTCAGTGGTGAAGGCAGAAAACCATTTGTTCCTTATGCATCCATCTCAATCAGACCCTCTATTGCACCAAGAGATTTTACATGTTATTTTTTATTTGTCTCAATTGGGCCTGATGCTTAAACTTCAATTTCAAATTGACTTAATTCAAATTTATAACATCACATAGATTGAATTAGATGAATTATTAGATGGATAGAAAACCTGTTGTCCAAGATGTACATCAGATCAACCAGCACTCATATCTAACAACACCAGACACGTCTACTATTAGGGATCAATCCAACCAGAGACAGACAAACCCAACCAAACCCAAGATGCCCAGCTCTCCCATCCATCATGCTTTCCAATGTCTGGATAAAATACTGGTCTACATCCAAAAACTGTTGGACTACACAGCATGACTTCACCGACTGCTGTATCTTTCTTCACAGAATACAGATCACACACCCCGATAGTCTGTTTATTTTTGCTGGAGAATTCAAGCATGCAAATCTCAAGCCAGTTCTTCCTAACTTTCATCAGCACATGAATTAGAAACAAGAGGTGGAACCTGCTGGATCCTGTTTAGTCCATTTTTCCAGCACATGCCACGGAGAGCCCCAACCTTGTCTTTTCAGACCACATCTCTGCCAATCCCTTGGAGCATCAGATGCTTCAAATTTGTTCTGAGGCAGGTGAATATCTGGGCAATGGTGACTCTACCAACTTGGAGAATACATGGCATCAGTGACAAGTTACATACATAGTCTCCATGACCATCACTACATTCTGCAAACAGAAGCTGTGGATGACTGCAGTGGTACAGTAATTAGGATGCTGAAGACATGAGACTCTACCATTGCAGTCACATTGCAGGCCCTAAGTACAATGAGCGCTGAACTGTCCCAGGCCAACTGAGAAAGCAGGACTTTGAGGATTCTCCCACTTCCTGGACAGCAGCAACAGGTAGGTATTGTGGGAAGGCATCTAGTTTATTACATTTAGGCATTTGGCAGACGCTCTTATCCAGAGCGACTTACATTTTATCTCATTACACATCTGAGCAATTAAGGGGTTAAGGGCCTTGCTTAAGGGCCCAACAATGGCAACATGGTGGTTGTGGGGTTTGAACCTGATCTTCCGAACCGTAGTCCAATGCCTTAACCACTGAGCTACCCCTGGCCCATTACAGGACATTAACCCCTTCCTGTAGCAGGAAACATTTTCTATGCTCAGTTCAAGGCACAAAAGGATGTGGCAGAATTAAAGAGGCTTGTCATAAGGCAAATGACTGCAAACTCAAAAACCTTTTTGGGCACGCCAGGAAATAGACAACACCTAACAATTGGGGCATTCAGTCATTACGAAAAAAAAAAAGGGGGTCACCCAGGGCTAAACACAATAACACATCAAGGAATACCTCAGAGTATAGTATGTTGCTGGAAGATTTTAAGGAATAAACCATGTCTATAAACTATAACAATCTTAGAGATTACCCTAGGGCAATTGTGAAATCATACAGTTGTATAGAATGTCAGTGTACCCCTATGGAATTACACTTTCCCAAAATCCCAAACCTGTTTCAGGATAACAATGCATGTGTACAAAGTGAGCTCAGTGAAGACATGGTTTGCCAAGGTTGGAGTATAAGAACTTAAGTGGACAAAAGATGGTTAAATCTGCACAGCCGTAGTCCGAAAAGAAATGGTGGAAAACATTCTCTGTGCATTCCCAGTACAGGACATCAAAGTGGAACTGAAACTGGGACAGGATTTTCAACAAGCATAGAGTATATGTGTGATGGTAAGGTGTCCCAAACATTTTGACATGAAATATGTGTGTACACCTTAGAGAGTCACCAATTAATCCAGCGTTGTAGTCTAAACATGAGGTTTGAGGAGGTTAGGAGCTTATGGAGATACAATTCAACATGGCAGCACAAACAGAACTCTTGCAGCTCTACAAGGTAATTAACAATACCCCAAGTCAACAATTTCCTCCAGTTTTCTGTACCAAACACCTACCACGCAGACTCTGAGAAATACTTAAACAGGTACGTAATTCTATATGTTCCACCTAAATAAACTTTGCTAGAAAGATTTCATGGAGTTTTCTTGGAGCTTACAGTAAACATAAAAAACCCGCAGGCAAAGATAACTAGAATAAATATGGCAAAGACAACAATGGAAAAAAAATCGTTAAAATAATTGTATTATAATACCATGTGTGGTTGCAGGACTGTGAATTGATAGTGGTGTGGTGTGGACTCTGGACTCTGATAGTGTGATAAACCGTGTCAATGCTCTACTATGTTTAACTTCTCCAGTCTTTTAATAGCACTGAGGCACAGGCACGGAAATGGGCCAACCTAACATCTGCCTAATTAAATCAGAGACCTATTTCTGACATGTGTTACAAATGTGGATGCTATTTAACATCCTCTTGGTGCCATCATTAACACTAGCGTAGGAAGAAGGACTGTTTTCTGTGCTGGGGGAATTCCCTGCTTTTCTTAACTGGGCTTGTAATTGTAGTTTTATTTTTTATTTTTTTTGTTTTTTTTAAATACATTATAATTATTTGTAGAATTTTCTTCATTATAAAAAACATTGCATTATAAAAAAGAACTCAAGTCAAGGACATGCTGTATTACATCATTAGAGCACCTTCACTCATACAGTACACGTACAGTACATTAGAGCACCTTCACTCTTGGTCAGTCTTAATGGAGCCCTGGTACGTACTGTACGTCCCCCCTTGGTGCAGTTCTTTAGGCAGCTGTGAACACAGAAATTCCATTCAAGTTCAGGCCAAAACAACCAACCTGAGAGTGTCTGAGTGAGGTGGCCTCAGTCTACTGCAGTGAGAAAGCAATTCACCTCTGAATTGACCTGATCGCAGGAACTGAAGTAAACACACCGTGTGTTTTCTGTTGCTGCAACTTTTGTGTAGGTATGAAATGCTGAACATGTCCTGAAATAATCTGTGCTGCGGGAGTGTTACTTGTTTGGTATATTGGAAATAACAAGAAAATAATAAAATAAATGCTGATTGTGATTCAATATATTTTTTATATATTGTAAATATTGACGGACAAAATAAAAAGTTTGTAGAAATAGTTAAAAGGTTTAAGTTGAACATAATCTGATCAGCTTTAATGTAATCAGTGATATTATTAATGTTATATTATTATTATTATTATTATTATTATAATTTCTGTGCTCAGTCTTTTTTTAGTTGAGTCTCAATTTCTATTCCTGTATTTCTGATCAGTGAATAAAGAAAAATACATTCATTTTTTCTACACTTCAACACTTTGGATTTGTTTAACTTTTTCATAACTATATGGGATGTGAAATCAAACCAAGTGGAACAGCAGACATACCAAAAGTATGCATTTCACACTGATTCATATTCAGCAAGCAGACTAATATACTGTACTGTACAGTGGAAAACTGACCACGTGGCTCACTCACTCGAAATTGAGTCACATATTTTCTTGACGTTCACTTCGAGGTTGAGATTCACTTAGCTGTCACGTGCACCTTACAGAACAGTGAAATGTTCTGCAAAACCTAGTTAGGAAGTCAGAGTTCAGGGTCAGACAGGATACAGCACTGGAGCAGATAGGTCAAGCGCATTGCTCAGGGGCTCAACAGTGGCAGCTTGGTGGTGCTCAGGCTTGAACCACCAACCTTCTGATCAGTAACCCAGAGCCTTGACCGTTTGATGTTAATTTATATGTAGTGATTTGTGAGTTCACTTTGAACATTGGACTCAGAAGTGTCCCTTAACTAGCAAAAATTTAAAAGATAAAGATTAATATTTAAAATTGAACATTTAAAAGTGTCCAGTCAATCACCTATTTTTCTTCTTAACAAACAGTTAATTTTTTTGTTAAGTAGACCAGACCAGATAATAGATTTCACTTACAAAAATCATGTTGTTTGCGACACTTAAAGAGCTGGGACCTGTAGAACACCTGGATCAAGAATAATGGATGCAAAAGGAACATCTTTAAAAGTTGCACAAAGAAATTTACCGAGGAAAACCAAGTTGAAGTGAGAAAGATGAGTACACATGGTAAAAAGGTCTACAACTCCAATCTACTTTCATTAAATCATAAAGTTTGTCTAAAATGTCATGTTTTTAAAAAGCGTGTGGAATGATCCGTGTAAATGCGTAGCATGCAATTAATTTTTCTGACTGAAAAAGTTAAAGAATTTTATTCTTTAAACAAATATCCATACGTCTACAAGCTCTCCAAAATTAGTCTGCTTATAATGTTTTAGCTGAAATACAACTCAGATCATGCTTTCTGAAATCATGGATTTACTTCACTCCTTTTCCAAATGCGCAGTTTCAGTGTCTATAGCTTGAATTCAGAACAAAGGGATGGTAAAAGTCCACGTCCGGGGCATTATCAAACATTTCCCAGTTATTTTCTGTTTGTTTGGTTGTTTTTTTCCATCCACAAGTCTGACAAACAAAATAAGGACTCAGTCACTCACTCATTGTCTATATATTACGGGCCAGGGGTAGCTCAGTGGTTAAGGCATTGGACTACGGTTCGGAAGATCCCAGGTTCAAACCCCACAACCACCAAGTTGCCACTGTTGGGCCCTTGAGCAAGGCCCTTAACTGCTCAGATGTGTATTGAGATAAAAATGTAAGTCGCTCTGGATAAGAGCGTCTGCCAAATGTATATTGTTTTTTACTGTATACAGAGTTTCAAGGGACCTGAAGTCCATCCCAGGAGACTTAGGGCACGAGGCGTGGTGCCAATCCATTGCAGGGCACACACACATACACATTCACAGTCTTTGGACTGTGGAAGGAAATCAGAGTACCAGGAGGAAACCCACCGAAGCAATGGGAGAACATACAAACTCCATGCACACAGATCCCTATGGGGAATCGAAAACGGACCCAGGAAGTGCAAGGCGACAGTGTTAACCGCTACGCCACCGCGCCGCCCCAAAATAAGAACATGAAATAAAATGTATGTAAGAGTGTTAATTCAAAATGAGAGCCTCAGTATTTAGTAATCTAAAAGATGAAACACTACTAAAAGATAAAAAAGGCTCGGTGTAGCTTTAGTGGTTAGTAGCAAGACACTAACCAGTAACATCTAACCAGTAAGGAGAGCTGGGCTGAGCTGAGGACTGAACCAGGGGAGGATTTTATGGTGTGTAGGGGGAAATAGGGGGAAAACCTGATTTGCTTGAAGTGCAGCTCATACAACATTGGAAAAAGGAGAAAGGAGGGTGGGTTTTTTTTTTTTTTGTGTGTGTGTGTGTGTGTGTGTGTGTGTGTTATTGCAGACTAGAAACTGATCTGAAAGTCTAAAAATGATGAAAAGGAAATTTTTCTTGATAGGTGACCTTTAAAGTACCTTTAAATAGAAACATTTTCAGTCTCATATGTGTAGTGTAGTGTGCTAAGATATCTGAAAAGTTTCAAAGATGGAATAACTAGAGTTTGCTGTTTTAGTTGTATCCTCTCTTAATTATATAAGTATAAAGGAAAGCAGCGGATGGACAGCAGAGGCCAGCGGGGTAGGACAATGAGTTTCTAACTGCACCATCTGTCTACACAAGACGTGCAAACAAACATGACTGCTTGTTAGCTGGAGAACAGTTGGACCAACACAGTGACTGACTGACTGACAGTAACCTCAATCTCACTCACACATACTTACTGAATGTTTGCAAAACTACCAATCTTTCCTGTTCCACACTAACTGTCGCACAAACACTGAAAATGCTTCATCCAGTGCGTCTTGGTCTCTCTGGTGTTCTCTAATGTCCCCCCGCCCCCCGGGGGTGTCGGAGCACATTCATTCAGAAACCTCACCCATCAAGCAGAAAACGACTCAGAGCCTGATTTCTTACATTAGGCAGTACTGTGAACCTGGAGGTCCTCCAGAACTTTCTCTGGCCGTGTCTTTTGTAGGTCAACAGCGTACGTTAATGAGCGCTGGTCTTCGTTTGGACCGCTTCCTCTCTGCTCAAGGTGACACAAATTGAGTGTGTCCATGGTGACGGGATGCACTACGAGCTTCTGGATGCTGTCTGGGTCTGGCAGCGTGATGACAAGAGCCTTCATTTCCCCTCGGGCTATGTGCTAGTAATACAGCACGACACAAGATCGACGCAACACTCTGGAAATTTCACTCAGGCGGCAGAGAAAGGGGGGAAAAAAAGCTTGTCTTTTATAAATGACTAATAAATGCTTCCTGGCCAGGTTTTTTGATTGAATTGTGGATTGTGTTTCAGAACAGCGAGCACAAATATGACATATGTAACGTTACTGAAGCTAAATCTGCGTCGTGTTTAATCAAATCCGCCAGTCAGGTGTCAGATAGAAGATCTGAAACAGTTTATTACTAAAGAAGCTTTGTTTTATGTTTCTAGCAGAAACGGCATGATCATGATGAAGTACCAAACTCTGGAACTCGAAATAAAATTGGAGTCAGGTTGGAATGAATGGAATTTTTACACCACGAGATCCATTCATCAGGGGTGCCGGTAGGAAATACAGCCAGCTTTGAAATTTGCTCCTGTGACTGCTTAATGCTTTATTCCACTATCCTGTTTGTTTTCTGATATAATTAATCAGAATATAAATATTCTGATAAATTAGAAAATATTGAGTAATCTGATGTTGTTGAAAGTTCACGAAAGAAGACTTTAACTTCACTATGGTATAATTTACAGTATGTCTCAAAAAAAGATGTACTGAAAAAAAAAAAAAAACATATTGTGGCGTGGGTGGGGTTTGAGTAATAACCATCATGCTTTGCGGGAGGGACTGTTATGTGTTCACCGTGTTGGGGAAATGTGTCTGGGGTAGTGGCTTCGGCCAGTGTGTGTGTGTGAATCAGAAGTGTGTCTTGTTGATTGTTTGCGTGACTTTCGTGCTATGAAAAATAAAGTACTCCCAGCCATTTGCATTGGGCAGCAAGGAAGCTCACCCGTCTCTCCACGCTCATTGGTAGCTGTGAAAAACGCTACATTTGGTGTCAGAAGTGGGATGGAGAGTAGCGGGTTAGAGCGGCGACCAGAGCGGAGCTGCACGTTCCAGGTTCCGGCACGGGACCTTGGGGGGGATTCCTCCAGTGACGCAGCACCGGAGCAAGCTACAGCTCCGTGCCCCGTCTGCCAGCGAAGCGACCTGCAGCTGCGCCTGCCGGCCTACAACGGCGCCGTCGATCCCCACGCGTTCCTCGCCCAGGTAGAGCTAGCCGCCGACTTCGCGGGCTGGTCCTCGGCGGAAACAGCCGTCCGGGTGGCCCTTTCGTTGGAGGGTGACGCGCTGCGGGCGTTGGAAGACCTCCGGGCTGATGAGCGGAAGGACTGGGCGAAGCTACGGGAGTCGCTCCGTTTCCGGTTCAGCGCAGGTGACCGTAAGGAGGCCGCGTGCGAGGAGCTGGCAACCCGCGTGCGGAGTGCCTCCGAGCCACTGGGGGCGTTCGCCATGGACCTGAGGTCTCTCGCGCGCAGAGGCTACCCGGAGTTCGGGTCCGTCCAGCAGGAGGAGCTAGCGCGCCGTGCGTTCCTGCGGGGAATCCGGCCGTGGCGGCTGCGCGAGCACATCCGGTTAGCGGCATCGGCTTCCTTGGCTGAGGCGCTGCGCGAGGCTGAGCGCGCCGAACCCATCATGGCAGAACGCCACGGCGAAAGAGCCGAGCGACCTCCCGTGACTCAGGGCCGCTCGGTAGGTGAACCTAGCCGGGGACAGGGACCGCCGGATTACCGCTGCAGTGTTCTCAGGCCTGAGGACAACGTACCCCAGCAGCCGTTAAAACTAGCTTCGGGGGGCGCCGAGGTGAAGCCGGCTCCCACAGCCTTCTTTGTTTCCCCAACTGCCGGGTTCAACCTCCGGTCAGGACGTGCAGGAAATCGCTCGGGGGTCTACGTTAACTGTGGCCTGGACAACGTTTCGCTGCGGGCGCTCGTGGACACTGGCTCCACAGTTTCGCTGCTGCGCTGGGGCGTACTAGGACAAGGCGATCGCGGTTGTATGCTGCCGGCCCCAGCCGTGAGCATTCGCACCGTGTCGGGGAGCTATCTAGAGATACGGGCCTGTCGCACAGTGCGCATACAAGTAGGTGCAATCATTCTTTTTCATCCATTCTTGGTGGCCGACATTGAGGATGATTGTATCTTGGGGTTGGATATTTTGGAAAGGTGGGGTGCAGTACTTAATCTCGTTGACGGAACGTTGCGTGGTAGCTTCGGGTTAGCCAGGTTGCTAGTGCCCAAAGCGCAGCCGGACATGTTAGTGGAGCACACCAGGGGGGCGGAACTTCCGGCGGGCGCGCCATGTAAACATCCGGTAGCAGACCGAACGAGAATAATGGCCGAGCTTATGCAGCGTAGCAGCGTAGGGCTCAGTCAGACACAGGCCGACACCGTGAAATCCCTGCTACACGAGTTCGCAGACATTTTCGCGGTTGATGAGAGCGAGTGCACACATACCAACTTGGTGCAGCACACGATTGATACGGGTAACGCAGCGCCTGTTCGGCTACATCCGAGACGCCTCCCATTAGCTAAACGAGCTATCGCCGAGCAGAAGCTGCGCGAGATGGCCGACTCGGGCGTCATAGAGCCAGCGTCCGGACCGTGGTCTTCACCCGTTGTGCTCGTGCGTAAAAAGGACGAATCGTGGCGGTTTTGTGTGGACTACCGGCGGTTAAACGAGGTAACGCGTAAAGATTCTTATCCGTTACCGCGGATAGATGACGCGCTGGAGCACGTTGCGGGCTCGGCGTGGTTTAGCTCGTTGGATTTGCGTAGCGGGTATTGGCAAGTAGAGCTCGCCCCGGAAGCACGACCAAAAACCGCGTTCTCGATCGGCCAAGGGCTATGGCAATTCCGGCGCATGCCGTTCGGCCTCTGTAACGCGCCAGCGACGTTCGAACGGTTGATGGAGAAAGTGTTGACGGATATTCCTCGCAACCGTTGCGTCGTTTACCTGGACGATTTATTGGTGCACGGCAAGGAGTTTGAGCTCGTGCTAGCTAACTTGCGTGAAGTATTTTCGGCTATCCGGCGGGCGAATTTGCGGCTCAACCCCAAAAAGTGCCAGCTGTTGCGGCGGGAGACGGGTTTTCTAGGACACGTAATTAGTGCTAGAGGTATTGCCACCGATCCGGCAAAAATTGCGGCCGTGCAGAATTGGCCTGAACCACTAAATGTGTCACAACTGCGCACCTTCCTCGGGTTAGCCTCTTACTATCGCCGGTTCGTGAAGGATTTTGCCACGATCGCCAGTCCGCTGCACGGCCTCACGAAAAAGAATCAGCCGTTCCGCTGGGACAGGGCGCACGCGCATGCTTTCACTCGGTTACGGGAAGCTCTGGTCACGTCGCCCGTTCTCGGATACCCTGACGCGTCTCGTATGTTTATCCTTGACACGGACGCGAGCGATGTAGGGCTGGGGGCTGTCCTGTCTCAGGTGTCCGAGGGTAAAGAGCGTGTTATCGCCTACTTCAGCCGCGCATTGTCTGGACCTGAGAAAAATTACTGCGTCACGCGGCGCGAGCTGTTAGCGGTCGTCGCGGCCCTAAAACATTTTAGGCCGTATTTATACGGGCAATCCTTCTCGCTGCGGACCGATCACGCTTCGCTGGTGTGGCTACTTAGTTTTAAAGAGCCCGAGGGGCAGTTGGCGCGCTGGTTAGAGCGGTTGCAGGACTACGATTTTACCGTCCAGCACCGAGCTGGAAAACTGCATGGTAACGCTTTTATCCCGCCGGCCGTGTAGCAAAGAGCATTGTCGGCACTGCGAGCGGGTTGAAGAGCGCGTGCGTGGTCGCGACATCGAACACTCCCCGACCCCCGTGAATCGGAACATTCTCCCTGCGCAGTATTTCGGAGTCTCCGTCGGTAATCCGCCGTCCGAGCCAGCGTGCAGCCGAGTTACCGCGTCGCCTAAAGCATCGCCTGTAGTCGTTCCGCCTGTGCTCCAGATGGACTGTGATCAGCTAACTGCCGAGCAGGAGAAGGATCCGGCGCTGCAGCGGGTGCTGGGGTGGATTAACGCGGGCCGGAGACCGGATTATGCCGCGGTTGCTCACCTGGGGCCCGAGGAAAAAGCTCTCCACTCGCAGTTCAACCGACTAGTGTTGCGGGGAGGTTTACTCTACCGTCACTGGGAACAACCGTGCGGCGCTGGAGAATCTTTTCAGCTGCTGGTGCCGCGGAATCTGCGGTCACGAGTGTTGGGAATGGTACACGGGCATGCGGGTGCGGGACACTTCGGAGTCACTAAAACGCTGCGGCGGTTGCGCGCTCGCTTCTACTGGCCGGGCTGCCACACGGATAGTGAACTCTTTGTGCACAGATGCGACATCTGCACGGCAAAGAAGGGACCTACCCAGCGCTCGCGGGCACCTCTGCAAGACTTTCGGGTGGGGGCACCCATGGAGCGTATGGGCGTGGACATTCTCTGGCCGTTTCCTATCTCCGATCGCGGGAACCGGTATGTGCTGGTGGCCATGGATTATTTCACTAAGTGGCCGGAGGCGTTTGCTGTCCCTGACCAGAGCGCTTCCACCACGGCTCGAGTGCTGGTGGATGAGGTGTTCTGCCGATTCGGCGCCCCGGAGCAGTTGCACAGCGATCAGGGGCGTAACTTCGAGGCGGAGGTGTTTGCGGCGGTGTGCGAGCGCCTCGGGGTGGAAAAGACCCGCACCACGCCCCTTCATCCGCAGAGTGACGGCCTCGTGGAACGCTTCAATCGCACGCTCACCACCCAACTCGCCGTGCTTACCAGCGACCGTCAAAAGGATTGGGACGAACATTTGCCTCTCGTGCTTTGGGCTTATCGCACAGCGGTGCAGGAGTCCTCACAGCTCACGCCAGCTGCGTTAATGTTCGGTCGCGAGTTGCGCACGCCCGTGGACCTTGTGTTCGGGCCTCCTCCACAAGTGGATTTACCCGCGAAGCCGGGGATGGATTACTTTTGTGCTTTAAAAGACAAACTGTTTCGTGTCCACGAGCTGGCGCGTAGACACTTGGCGAACGCCGGGGTGAAGCAGCGCCGCTTGTATGATACTCACAGCCGGGGGCGAGACTTTGCTGCTGGGGAGCAGGTTTGGGTGTATTCCCCCGGAAGAAAAAGGGGGCTCTCGCCTAAGCTTATGTCGCACTGGGTGGGCCCCTGCACGGTCGTTGCTCAGCTGTCCGACGTAGTCTACCGGGTGCGGTTGACGGGGCGGTCGCGAGTGGTCGTGCTCCACCGGGACCGGCTCGCTCCCTACCAGCCCCACGTCAGCAAAACACCGAGCTCTGTGGAGGCCAGTCCGCCTCAGGAAGAGGGCTGCGCCCCGCCTTCCCCCGCAAAAAGACTCCGGCATTCACAACGCCAGCGCCGACCACCGTCACGCCTGCTAGACTGATTTCGCCATGGTGACCGGGGACGGTCGCGGCTCGGGTGGGGGCAGTGTGGCGTGGGTGGGGTTTGAGTAATAACCATCATGCTTTGCGGGAGGGACTGTTATGTGTTCACCGTGTTGGGGAAATGTGTCTGGGGTAGTGGCTTCGGCCAGTGTGTGTGTGTGAATCAGAAGTGTGTCTTGTTGATTGTTTGCGTGACTTTCGTGCTATGAAAAATAAAGTACTCCCAGCCATTTGCATTGGGCAGCAAGGAAGCTCACCCGTCTCTCCACGCTCATTGGTAGCTGTGAAAAACGCTACAATATATTTTAGACTCATTCTATATAAAGTAAAATATTCCAAGCCATTTTCCCCTCTTATTTTGAGGAAAGTGATTTACAATATAAAAAAATAAAAAAAATCTAGTATGTCAAAATATTAGAATATTTCAGTCAAGATAAGGATTTACAATGCATAAATCATGAAAAATTATGTCTACGGTGGCCCTGAAGTGCAAAACAAATTAACAAAACTGAAAACAAAATAACAAATTCAAAACCAAATTAACAAAACGGAAAACAAATTAACAAATTCAAAACCAAATAACAAAACCCAATCTATTTTTTGGGGGGTGGGGTTGTTGTTTTGTTTTTGTTTTTGTTATTTTGTTTTCGGATTTGTTAATTGGGTTATGAATTTGATCATTTGTTTTCCGTTTTGTTAATTTGTATTGCACTTCTCGGCCAGTCCGATACAAACCGGAAAAGGTAGGTGTAGTTTGCGAATGAAATGCTTACCGCTAATTGAACGAGACATCTGTCACTCAAGATATACAGAAGTACTGTAGTAGCGGTAGATTCGTGTGTGTATGAATATGCAAACATTACTGTGGTTTCAAGTATGGCGTTCTTACGGTGGCCCTGAAGTCAGTTTTGTTAATGTGTTTTGCACTTCACGGCCATCATAGTTTAAAGTGAAGCAGAACACACAAGAAATAAAAGATAGAAAAACAAGTTCCTACTTCCTGTATATCTTGAGTGACAGAGGTCTCGTCCAATCAGCGGTAAGCATTTCATTCGCAAACTATACCTACCTTTTCCGGTTTGTATCGGACTGGCCGAGAAGTGTAATACAAATTAACAAAATGGAAAACACATTAACAAATCTGAAAACAAAATAACAAAAGCAAAAACAAAACAACTTCTGATAGTAGCTCATCCATGTTGTTGTTCCCACTGACCATGGTACCTTCACACTGGACAAAAAACTTGGATTCTGTGACTCTCTGCTCTTCCTTGAGACTGTGAAAGCTTGGTTTAGGGTTTGGGTTAGGCATTTCCAAACTTCCCCCTGTAAAGAACACTTTGGACCACTGAGCAATAATCCAGTTCTTTTTCTCCTTAGCTCAGCTTCTGATCTTGTCTCTGTTGTCTCGCAGCAGTTGTAGCTTGTCTCCTGTCCATGGTGGCTCTGGATGCACTGACTCACTCCATGTGAAGCTTCCCAAGGTTTTCAATTTGAAAACCCCTTCTAAAACACCTTTTCGTTCAGGTTTTTCCCTGTCAGTCAAGTTTTCATGAAAATGCCTAAATACAACACCATCTGTACCATCATCATCACTTACCCTTCTTGTGTTGATGATGGTTTTCTGTACAACTGCAAAGTCAGCAGTCTTCCCCATGTGTGTACTAAACTAGACCATGAGATACACAGTACAGTATGTATACTGTATGAATAATAAATTACACAAACAAAAAATTATATATTTTTATATTTTGAGATAATGGGTTTTTTTTTTCATTTTTCAGGAGCTGTAATCTGTAATAATGAAAATACAGGATATACTGCATTTCTTTTTTATAAAACTAGGTTTTTCCACAATATTTAAATTGGTGGCTTAATGGTAGGTTTCTCGCCTGTCATGTGGAAGTCCGGGGTTCGATTCCCAGCCAATGCCCAAACCCCAGCCAGTGGATGCAGTGCGTCAGGAAGTGTAAAACTTGTGCCAAGTTGTTGTGTTGATGTGTGGCGCATTCATGACGGAAGCAGCTGAACGACAAACAAAATATTCCAATTATTTCTATTTCTATTTTTCCTAGTTTAATTTAATTTTTCTATTTAATTTCTATCGTATTTCTTTTATTCATATTTATTTCTTATTTGTAAACTTTAATTCTCTTTTAGGGTCAATGGCAGTCGTATAAGCATTTCACTACATTTTGTACTGTGTATGTTTGTGTATGTGACAAATAAAATTTGAATGAAGTTGAAAATTTTTCAAAATGCATTGTATTATAAGGTACAAAAAAACATCATCTCAGATACCATGACCTAACTGTTATATCTCCCCTTCTGCTCTCCCCTTTTCTGTTCTCTCTCCTCCTCTCTCTCTTGCCTCTCTCTGTCGAGCTACACATGTCGTTTCTGAGCTGCCAGTGATCCAGACTCCCTTTGCCCTCCGGACCTGTCTGGAGATCTCGTCGCATGGATGCCCCGTGTGTCTCTTTGGGATGCGTCTGGTGTCTGCGGATGGTCTCACTCTACCATAAAGACGGTTCTGGCCTCGACTAGTGTTGACAGCTGTTTCTCTGCGGACTTGACTTGGCTGCGGATGCTTAATAGTTCAAGATTGCAATTGTCTCCAATAACTACCTGGACTCCATATTTACATCAATCAACATCAACTTGTATAGCTGAACTGCCTGCCACCTAACACACTGTATAAATGCAGATCAATTCCAGATTCTGTTTCACCCAAATGAGGATGGGTTCCCTGTTGAGTCTGGTTCCTCTCAAGGTTTCTCAGGGAGTTTTTCCTTGGCACTATCGCCGGCGGCTTGCTCACCAGGGACCATCTGCTCATCTTGATCTATGCACACTTACATTCCGTACAGACTTAAATAATTCTTTTAATTGTGTAAAGCTGCTTTGCGACAATGACAATTGTTAAATGCGCTATACAAATAAAATTGAATTGAATTGAATTGAATGATGCTTTCAAAATATTACATTTCCTTTATGACATTCATGTCACCGTAACCCTTTAAGGTCTTGGAGCTCTTTGTGAACATTGAGATTTTAGCATTGTTTAAACCATTAAACCTGTCTTTACCCTAATGACAACCCCAAAGCAGAAGTTTAGAAACATCTCTAAGCACCAGCAGAAAAAAAAGAGTGTGGCTTTTTGCTCAAAAGCATTTTTCAGCTTGTTTTTTAAAGGCAATGAACAATCGTATATCAGGTCTACAGTTTAGCGCAGCACATCAGCCTCATCTACAGTACACGCCTGCGCTCGCAGCACCATAACTAGTATCTGTTCTCTTCACAGTTATTCATCTCAAATCCATCTGGCCGTTTGCTGTGCCTTACCCCTCTCAGCCCGGCCCTCACAGCTGCTACAGAAACACTTCACTGGCAGTTTCATCTCTTTCCTTCAGTCTTAACAGACTCCCTCGCTCTCTTTTTCATTTTTAGAAATGAGTACTGCAGGCAACCACCACGACCAAGAGAACATGAGGTATGAATCATTACGATTTAAAAATCAGATCCAGAAAATCTTGCTCAACACACGTGAACAGGAAGCAGTCAAAAGCCAGGACCATATATGGCAAGGGCTAGATGAACTCAGTGTTAAACGGCACGTGGTAGTCACGGAGCGGCATGCACAGGACTGGCACTTTTACTTCCTGACCTTCTGAACAGAGAGCGGAAAATGATGTGTCAGGAAACACGCACCTCATCTGAGGTCACAGTGAAACAGAAAAACACACATACAGAGTGAACAGGTTGGTCAAAAAGCAACTGTCAGTTTTAAAGGTGGAAGAAAAAACTTCACATAGAACAGAAAAGTACGGCATTATAAATGATATGTTACAAAACTACAAACATTATATACACTTTGGCATTTGTTACAAAACTATGATACTTTACAAAGATTATAACCAAACAAATGCATTTTACATTCATTATAAACTACAAGCATTACACAAAATTGTATCTGATATATTGTTCAACCATTACATATCTACACTCAGTATAAAACTATTTTTAAATAATAAAAAAAAAATTTATTTACACCATAATGTACATATACTGAGATACATCTGTTTTTTTTTTTGTTTATCAAAAACCTAATCAAATTTTATTTGTCACATACACAGAATGATATAAAGTGAAATGCTTATACGACTGCTGATGACCTAAAATTTTTAAAAATGAAAAGTTTCATCATAAAATAAGAGAATTTTTACAAGAAAATGGAAAAAAAAAACTTTAGCTTTAAAAATAATTTTACATTTACATTATGTACAAATAATAAGGTGATACAATATTTAAATAATAGAATAAAATAGGAATATTAACAATATAATAAAATACAGAAGGGACAGGGAATGTAGAACCATGTTTAGTTATGGCCAAGACAATGAGCAGAATAATGTGCAAAGTCGCAGTTCAAATTTCACAGTTCTGTGCAAAATGTGCATGTGTGCCATATGTACTGTATATGTGTGGTGAGCGTGAGCGTGGTGTGTAGTGAGATTGTTTTTGAGGAAGCAGATCAGAGTGTTAAATCCTATGTGGTGTTGTGGTTGAAGAAGCTCCTCCTCAGTGTTGGCCTTCAAGGAGTGGAAACTCTTTCCCGACTGCAACCAAGAGAACAGTCCATTTTTGTGGTGGTTGAGGTCGTTCACGATCTTCCCTGCCTTGGTCCAGCACCGCTTGCTCTAGATTGAGTGTAGTTCACGGAGCTCGGTGCAGATGATGTGCTTAGCTGATCGCACCACCCTCTGTAGAGCTCGTCTTTCCCTCTGTAGATGCTTGTCTTTCCTGCATGGTGCTGTTCCAAAACCAAACAAAAAGGTTGTAATGTTTCCCATTAGGATGCTCTATATGGTGCAAGAGTAGAAGTTCCCAAGCACCTTGGAGAGCAGTCTAAAGTCTATTAAGCGTCTAAGGTGGTAGAGACGCTGCTGGGTCTTTTTCACCACGGTGTTTACTTTTATTCTGGCCCAGAGGTCATCAAGCCTGTTTTCCAGTGACTGGATTGGGTGATAAGCATACTGTAAGTGTCCTGTGTGCATGGGCTCTCAGTCTGTTCCTGACACTGGCTTGTCTTCCCTGGGGCTGCCGCTTTAAATCCCATCCTTTGTTCTCCTTTTGGATTTTGGAGCTTGGAACCAGGATTTAAACCTTCGAATTGTGAGAACATTGTAAACCAATAGAAATAGAAGTATCCTTATCGTACCTAATGTACTCAATGGTGAATGTTTTACCGGTTTTAAGTTACTGAAAGTTAGTTTTAAAGACAAAAAAAGAAGTCGGAGCAGTCGACCTCACCAGCGTCATCTTGGAATTTCACTTGTGTAAATTAAATCATCAATTTAGTAACAATAATTTATTTGGCAACAAACTTTTTAGAAAGTAAACCATCTACTGTTTGTGTACATATTTTTTTCTGGGTTTCTACGATATAGCTTAATTTACAAAAACTCTTGCAAAAAGAAAAAAGGCACTGGCATCATCGACAATGAAGAACATACTACTGTTTTGCTTCTTTATAACAGAGAAGTATAAAAAGCAAGTTTATATAAAATTAGCGCTATTAGAAACTTATTACAATCACAAGTGTAATAGGAAATCAAAAATGTGTCTTGCCTATGAATGCCCATCTTTGATCTTTATTTGAATAATTCTTGCAATCCCCTAAAATTCTATGAAGTGAATTTACAGGAAACAAGATTTCTTTCATTTCAGTTAAGAGAAATGTGTCAAAATAGTGATTACAGATGCAGAAGATAGGGTTTATGTCGAAACCTTAAAGATTTTCTTAAGCTTCTTTCAGAGTCACTTTTGTGTCTTTGAAATGCTTGATGATGCACTTGGATTGCAGACTTGCGGTGTTCTTTTTATCAAAGTGTCTGCTAAAAAAATAATAATAGTTAATTGCAACCAAAAAAGTATTTTATCTGGCTGAAATTATTATCTGGTTTATAAATGATTGTACACATTTTTTTATTATCTGTGTGTGAACCTTATCAGTATAACCTGAAATGCTTTGCGTGCCTGCTGGGAAATATCAAAATCCTTCTGAGAACGTGAACCTCCTGAGTCCAGCAGACACGGCTGTCAGTGGCGGGTGAGGAACAGGGGAGTGTTACAGGAATAGAAGAAGAGGAAAAGAGTGCAATTTATCATTCACTGGTCTACTGCAGAGGTGAGACCGAAAAAGCACAAGAACCCTTCACTCAAGCAAAATTGCTTCTGAGAAAAAAAAAAAAAAAAAAAGGTGAAATGAAAGCCTTTAAAAAGAAATGCTTTAAAAAGAAAGTACATTTGCACCTAAACTCATGGGACATTTTATTAATTGAGGCAAGAAAAGATATAGAGCTCAGACGTTGGTGCTGTGTTGAAAATAGCAATTACTCTAGGTATGGTTTGAATATAAATAGGGGGTGAAAGAAATCTTCTGAAATCTTCCTTTTTCTTCATTCTTAAGAAAGCTGGATACCCTGGTCAGGGTTGTAGAGAATGTTCAAGGGGAGAAAAGGAGCATAAGCTGGGAATACAGAGTGGATATGATAATGGTCCATGGACACACAGTCTCACTCACATAGTGACTTACGAATAGTGGTAACCCAACTCCAATAGAGTCACCTATCCGTCTTTCACAGTGAGGTGAAGGGAGAACCTGGTGGAAAACCCCAATGATGGTAACCTGAGCTCAGGACCAGATATTGTAAGATTATAGCAAATAATACAGTAATACGTAAAAACAAGTGAAAAAATAAAGGGAAATAGTGAATTATGAAAAGTGGCTTACTATCAAACTATTAGATATTTTATTTAAGCAATAACACACTCGAGGTCTTGCTGTTGCGCTGGTTATCAGCACCGCTGTGATGTGATCGTAGGCACGAGAATGTGCACAGGAGGTATCACAGCCATGCTGATATTCAGCGCAACAGCATGATCTCAGATATGATATTGCTTCTATACAATATTTTTATTTTCCACAGATTATGATTTGTTTCCTTATTCATCCTGTTATTTTACTTCACTAATATAGTCACATTAACAGAGTGAAAGTCGTTTTACATTCTTACCGGTACCATGTAGTCTAAAGGTGAGCAGAATAAACCATGGTGCTGGTGGACAGTCCTGTAAATCTCATAAGTTCCTCTTCATATTTCCACTCTAGAAAATCAGCTTCCAGGGTTCCGGTGTTAAATCCTAAAATGTGTTTAATGTGTTTAAAGCTAGGGCTCTAGAGTGTATAATCACTTGTCCAACACCCCAAGTAGAGCCCTTCATTGGGGATTAAAGGGCAATTTGGGATTCAGCCATGTGTTAGAAGATCGCAAATCGCCTTATATGTAGAATACAACAATACAAAGGCAATTCGGAGCAACTTAAAAGCAGTTATTATTGATGTGTTTTTATACTGAAAGTGCTTCTGTTATTGGTTGTGAATGTGGGTTTTGGCAGGCAGCTGCTCTCTCCTCAGTACTGTACCCTGTACAGACCTACTGTCATTCACGCTGTCACCAAAAGTTATATATATATATATATATATATGTATTTATGTATTTATACTGTATATACTCTTAATATATGAAATGGAATAATTTTTATTCATATTTATGTGTGACATTTGTTCAAGGGGTGTTCAAGTCAAACCAGGACCGCCGTCTTTAAACCATTTGCAAAATTCAGAAGTGGTGGTGAGTCTCATGACCATACACTGTGTGTAAATGTCATTCAGTTTTACACTTTCATTCATAAGAAATTTCATCACAAGACCTGTAAAATGTATCTTTTATATATATATTTTTAAATATCCTGCCTGGACAAAAAGACTAGACAAAAAGTCCCAGACTGACTTGAACGCCCTTCTTAGAATTCATACTTTTTTCATGTATTGTGACATGTGCATCTAATGAAAAACAGAGAAATTATACTTTTGAACCTGAGCAATTTGATAGGTTTTCTTACAATTTCATATGATATGTCCATAACACTCACTTTAACCGTTAAGAAGTTAAAGTTAAATAGGAGTTGAGTTGTGAAACTTTGTTCTGTGGTTTCAGCCTCTCTCTCTCACATACAAATATCTTGTATGTTTCATCTCAGATTTCTCACCGCAGCGTTATCACTATTGATTCCACAAAAAGTTTCTTGCTCTTGGACTGGGGTTTAGCAGCGCTGTGTCTTGTTGGATATTGGCATCTTCCAGATGAAAGAGGAAATTGTAGATTGCGTAACAAAGGACCCCGAGGAGAACTTCTCAATATAATGAAAGCTTCTTGGAAACATAAAGACGAAGGATGTAACTGAATATGAATGCATTATTTGGGTTGAACATAATATAATACTGTCTAAACAGATACAGTTACAAATATGAATAGGAGAAAGGAAAAGATTTGGATGGAGACTTACAGTAAATCTCATGGGACGTAACCAAAAAACGGTGTGGTTTTTCTTTGCTGTCAGCATGACGGAGCACGAGGCAACAAGCACGTCCATGTTCATTAACATAAACTTAAAGAGTTACTGAAATAATAGGATTTCGTTAGTTTGGTATTAAATATTATATGGATACACAAACCGAAATAATAACAGTAGAGTAAACTGTCAGAGTTGGCTTTTCGTTCCCACTTAAATTAATGACTAAATGTCTCGGAAATGTTGATGCATCATCATCATTTTTTTTGTTTTTCCCGACAGTGTATGCTGATGCTGCTTTATATACTTCCAGAACGTCACGGCAACCAAAAAACCAAAAGACGGCGAAGAAAAAAAAAAATAAATAGGACGGAGCGAGGGTGTCGGTGGGGTAAAAAACTGAAAGGCCAGCCTTGGCAAGCTCCGAATAGGACATCTGTTGTGTGTCGAAGCTGTCGAGGCTGTCTGAATTAGCTCTGCTCTGTCAGTCGTGTGTGTGTGGGTGTGAGGCACTTCAATCTGGCACATCCTTCAGCCTTGTGTCTCAGTGTCCATCAAAAAAAGGAGGCTTCAGTTGTTGCTCAGCTGGACGCCACAGATGGGGCCGTGTGTCCATGTGTGCTTATTTGTGTTTGCGTCTGAGTGTGTGTGTGTAAGAAAGAGGCAGACTTAGGTTCTGTCCAGGCGTATACAAATATTTGTGAAGTTTTATCCTAAATCTTCTGACATCATGTCCAGACAAAATAAAAATCACTCTCTGATTCTGAATCATCAATATAACGTGTAAAAAAAAAAAGTAAAATAAAACAATTTTACAATTTTATGTGGACAAAAAAAAAATCTAAATGCCATCATCACAACCTATTCATTCTGGATGTGTGTGTGTGTTATGAATGCAGGAGGACTAATCATGTTACTCATACATGTTGAACAGGCTGTTGCTTTGTAGTCAGTCATTTCTTATTAGATAATTTAACTTTGTTTCATGATTACAGCCTGATGTCAGACTATAAGACCACCGATGAATCCATCCATTCTGGTGCTATACACCATGCTGCGAGCGAAAATTTTTAATAAAGCCTGTGGATGAGTTTGTCTATATCATTCAGGTGAAAAAAAAAGTTCTCAGCACGCTGGAGTCATGATTCTCAGGATGGATCGGGATGTCTGTTTCACGTCTGAGACACTGGCCTCCCAGGAACTCCTTTAAAGTTCCAAACGTAGAAGAGACAGATGTGTCTCTTCTGAAAGTTGCCGTTAAGTGTTCGGCCAGGATCGTTATTTACGTACGGCTCTCTTTAAAACATTTGCACAGTTCAAATGTTTTCCTGCGGCTAAGAGTCTCATCACCGTCCTGTGCTTGAAGTCTTCTGCAAATGTCAATCCCTTCTACGATTTCATTCACCAGAAATCCTGGTTTAACTTGAACGCCCTTTATATACAGTAAAATTGACTCATCCATCGTCTATACGACTTAATCCTGTATACAGTACATGGTCCTGGGAGGAGAGTTAGGAATTTTAGGGCACAAGCCCATCAATCGCAGGGCACATACACGCTCATTCAGTATGGGCAATTTGGGAACACCAATTAGCCTAACCTGCCTGTCTTTAGACTGTGAGAGGAAACCAGTGTACCCAGAGGAAACCCCCCAAGCATGGGATAGAACAGGCATGCACACAGGCCCTTAGGCAGGAATCGAACCCGGAACCCTGAGGCGCAAGGAGACAGTGCTAACCACTATACCACCATATAAAATGTACCTTTTTTGTTTACAATTTTATGTAATTACTGGACTTTAAAAACTTTTTAAAATGTGGAGTCATTCACAGAAGAAATGTGATCAAAAACATCAAGAATAAATGTGATCAGAGATCACTTAAACACTTGGAGAAGCTGCATCATGAAAAATGGATAGTAGAAACCAGAGAGATGTATAATTGTCAAACACAGCGTGTGTCCACACACACACACACACACACACACACACACACACACACAGGTTTTAGTTTGCTAGGAAGCGTAAAGATTAGACTTTGGAATGATGTGAAAAAAAGTCCATGATGAGTCCAGATTGAACCTATTCCAGAGTGATGGGGCGTGTCAGGGTAAGAAGGGAAGCGCATAAAGCGATCATGCATAGTGTCCACTGTACAAGTCTCTGGAGACAGCGGTATGATCTGAGGTTACTTCAGTCGCTCAGGTCGAGACTCAGCAACGTTATAAGGCAATAAAATACCCTTGTACCAATTAATAGAGAGATCTTAATGTTACAAAAAAGCGTCTTCATGTCTGCTAAGACATTTATTTTTAATAGTGGTGTTCCTATGGAGACCATGGTTTTCAAATTATTCAATAAAATTAATGAAAGCGGGACGAGCCTTGAACACTGAACCTTGGAACTTGGAAATGTAACAAAATTCATTCTACGTACTCTCAATAACTTCAAGGGCATTTAGGTAACCCTGCTGTGTGTGTGTGTGTGTGTGTGTAAGGGAAGGTTAGGCCTTATATCACAAGATGTCATGCTGTCACAGGTAAAACCTCGTAGAGCAGAAGACCGGGGCAAAAGGATGGAGGACGATGGAGGACAGTTAAAGAAGTGCGGCAGACACAGATTCATATCCTCCAGCTGCTTTTAAAATTATCTTTCTCAATTATTCATCACGGGTCTTAAAAATTTCATTCCTCATGTGTAGGAGCCAAATGCTTCCTACAGCAAAAGAGACAGAGAGAGAGAGATGAGACACCTGAATTTACTATAAAATTCAATTTCATACCCTTACTCTCTCTCTTTCTCTCACACACACACACACACACAAAACTGCTTTTTGTAACCCATTGCTACAAATATACGAGCCGGCCATTTGACAGGCCACAGATTATAGAAGATATTAAAAGTGGAGAGCAGTGTGGTACAGTTGTGCCGGGAGCAGAATAAGACTTCTCATCATAACTGCCAGTGTTCCAGCTCTCCAGCATCTCTCTCTCTCTCTGCTCGTCTCGTCTCGTCTCGTCTCATCTCTCTCTTTCACCCTCTCCGTCTCTCACTATGGAAATCCAGACTTCAGAGCTGAGCCGAATCAGACCGAGGATTTGTTGTGTGTGTTACCGGGTGTCAAGGTGAAGCCCCCTTTTTTCTGAGCGCTGCACCTTTGATCTCCACTCTGACAGAATAAGGATATAAAAAAAACAAGAAGAAGAAGAAGAAGAAGCCTGCACTTCTTAGCCATCCACAACAACCTGGATATAAGAGCCTACACAACAACATTGTCCGTTTTGATTGATCATTATATTAGTTTAAGAATCTTTTAGTCTTATAGATCAGTCTATACGTGAGGCTCATCTACTCATCCATGCTACGTTTAGCGACGGCCACAAACTACATAGAAAGCAAAGGATAAAAAGAGTTAAAAATGCAGCTTAGCCATGTCATTAACGTCTGATTTATTATTCACTCGTCAGCTACCGTAGACACAAACCAAAGCCGCTTTTACACATTTCTGAACTGTTCTGGATCTCAGTTGCTTGAATCCATAATCACCTACGAATTAGCCAGGCGTTAGCTATAAACTACCAGTTTTAACTTTAAACATGCTAACTTTATACACATGTGGGGAAAAAAAAACAAACACTGAGATTCTCTAAAACTTTACTTTTTAACTAAATTTATGGTTCACCAATTTATTTGTAATGAAATTGTTGCATTAATTGTTAATAAAGTTTGTTAAAATTTATTATGGGATCAATAAAGTATCCAGCTAGCTACTGTTACTGTACTTTACACACTTTACTCTGATTCCTTTGTGACTATCCAGTGGATTTTAACTTATAATTAATTATATTCCAACACCTTCAAGTCTTTACATTTTCAGGATTTTTATTTGTTTGTTCACTTGTTTTGTTTTCCTACAGATTATCTCTCATCTGCAAACCTATTTCACATTCTTTATCAGGCAGTAATATTGTTTTTTTTTTTTCCATCAGTACAGGTTGTGTTTGAAGCATACTGTAAAGGTGAGGATGTTAAAGTCTGTGCAGCGGACGTGGAATGAAGTCATTTAAATTCTAAAAAATTTTCTTGTTTTTGCCTTTAAAGGTCACATATTTTACTTGGTCTTAAACCGGTGAACATACAGTACTGTGCAAAGGTTTATGTTAAAGGAGGATATCTTCTTATATGAGGTCAAAGGAGAGGGGACGTCTTACTGGCTGGTTTTTTTTTTTTTACTTTGACTAATACAAAAATGTGAAAATGTGAAAAAAAGTAAAAAAAAAAAAAAAAAGGGAAGGACTTTTTCACTAGAGAGCCCTCTGGATTGCTGATAAGTTGTACAAGTTGAAAGAATGGCTGTTTTCAATTTCTTCATAGTTTTGTACAATACCTGCCCTTTAAATGATAACATTACTGGTTTGTTGATTCATTGCAAACATTTAATCTGTTTGTCGGTACTGTATACAGGAGAAAATGTGTCCAGGAAGCCACACAAATACAGATACAGTAAAAAAAAAAAAAAGGTTAAGAAATCTCATTTTGAAGTTTAACAATGTGTGTATAAATTGAATATTTTCAGCTCTTCCTGTAAGTGGTATGCAAACAATAGTGATGAGAAACTGGATCTCTGAGACCGATGAGCTCAGTTTTAGGGATTTTCCAGTCTGCCTTCACTATCCCAGTCTGAATGACGATCTGTTAGCAAACAATAGGTCTTATACCATTGTGTTTGTTTCATCGTCTCTCAGCCGTGAACTCTCCTGTTGGAGGAATGCTGTTGGGAATGCACAACCTTTCCGCGCAGGTCTTCAGCCATAACGTGTGTGTTTATCATTACTGAATCTCTGTAGCTGCACTGAAAGCAGCATGCATGACGGTAATGACACGGCATCTGCGTTTGTTGGATCCTAATGCATGCGAGTTGAGTGACAGCGGACATGCGGCATGGCGCAGGTGCTCGCGATGCAGATCACTTCATTAAAGCCTGTTACATGGCAACAGAGAGATAAAACCTTCCCGGTTTAAAGGTATTCCTCCTTTCAGTCGTCTCTCAGCAGGACTCCATCTGTCGCTTTCTCTGCGCTCTGCTCTCCATGGGAGGCCCCGGACTAATGTAAAACACCGCTTTCTTCTTCGCCGCATTTCAGAGAACAGACGGTTCGACACTTCTGACGCGGCTTCGACTTTGTTTCGTTTCTACAGGCTCGCTAATGAGAGTTTGAAACTCCTGAAGACGAAAAAAAAAATAAAGATTCGCCACATCTGACAGCATCTGTTCGATAGTCTGTGCAGCTGTTTATAAATATGGAAAGATAAGAAATGTGGTGTGAAGGGATGAGAAGATTATTCCATTTATTTTTACATAATTAAGGAAACTCAGTACGGGAGGTACAAACACAAACACACACACACACACACACACACACACAATACTAAATCAAAATGACTCATCACACCACCCTCTCAGGTTTAAAGTGAGAGCTTGGCTGCCTGATGTGAAACTTACCTACTGTACCACCCCAAAGTTGATTCATTTCCAATAACAGCACTGGACTGAAGTGCTTTATACCTATATCTATACTTCGCCAGTTTCCCTGCTGTTACGTTTTTATTGATTTAAGAACATTTAACTTTGTTCCAAAATGCTGAACCTGGAGACTCCTTTCACAAAATGTTCCATCAACAAATATCACCAGGAAAAATCCATATGTTAAGTTTTAAGACAACTATTTCTCATATGTACATTATAGCCCAGTGAAATGGTTCTTTCACACATGACAGTTAGGAGGCAGAGGTCAGAGAGGATACAGCACGCCTGGAGCAGATAGGGTTAAGGGCCTTGCTCAAGGGCCCAACAGTGGAAGCCTGGCTTCTTTTTTTAGTTATGTTATATTTTTACTCTTCTTTCATTTGTTTCTTTTCATTTTCAGTTATTCTGTCAGTCTTTTTCTTTATTTCCTATTTACCTAATTCCTTCCTTTCTTCTTTTCTTTTATTCATTCTCTCACGCACTCACTCACTCACTCATCTTCTATACCGCTTTATCCTGTACTGGAACGCGGGGACCTGGAGCCTATCCCAGGGGTACGAGGTGGGGTACACTCTGGACAGGGTGCCAATCCAGCGCAGGGCGCGCACACACACACACACACACACTCATACAATCACATGATTATTTTTACTCTTCATGCATTGTTTTTTACAACTGGTCTTTCCTGTTTACCTGTTCTTTATATTTTCTTTATTTTTCCCTACATCTTTTTTTTATTTTCTATTTACATTGTATCCCTTTATTCTTTTTACTTTTCTTTTATTTATTCATTTAATTGGTATTTCTTTCTTTTTTATTCAACTCATACTTACTTCCTTTCTTTATGTTTTATTTCTATTATTTTACCCTTCTTTCACAATTTTTTTTTTTTTTCATTTTCTTGCAGACCTCTTTTATTAAGAAGTGGAAAATTAACAAACAAAATGATATTAAGATTAGGAGCATAAATACGAACTAGGAATACCATTACCACACAACAAACACTAGTAGCTCTGTGGTAGGTTTCTGGCTTGCCATAAAAGGGGGGGGGGGGGTGACATCAGAAAGGGCATTTGCCCTTTTGCCGTAAAAATGGTCCGCTGTGGCGACCCCTTGATGGAAGCAGTCAAAAGACCAACAACAGCATTTCAATACTATAAACCATTAACCACAATACCATTTACACTGTAAATTAAAAATTCTATTCTACTTTTTGCTTGCTTGTTTGTTTGTTTCTTATTTATATTCATCTCCTGTAATTTTTGTTGTTTACTGCCCTTCCACCTTCTTGTTATCGAGAGGCTTATACAAAGTAAGGATTTCATTGTACCTATATAATACCTGTACACCTATACCTGTAAACATATTTTATTTTATTTTATAGGTGAATAAGCAGTTACTATACAGTAGAAATGTCATCGAATTGAAACTGAATTAATTATATAAACCCGATCAGATATACAGTAACCAATCAGAACGCAGATTTCCTTTAAAGGAGAAAGAAGAAGGGATGGTGTTAATATGTTCTTCTCCATCACTGTACATAACACACATCATCTCAACCATCGAGGACTAATCGAGGACCATTATGAGTTAAACTAATGATTATGCTGGTTTTATTGCTTTAGAAGCTGTTGCTGGCTCTGAAGATCTAATTAACTCTGCAGCCTTGATAAAAAAAAAAAAAAAATCAAAGAATCAACGTCATGCTCCTGTAAATCAGTGCTTTTAGACATTCTTCTTTTTTATATTGAATTGAACAAATTATTTTTTCTTCTTCTTTTTTTTTACCAGTTGAACGCTGATGTTAATCATTTTCAATAGTATTTTATTTATATTTTAATGACTTTTCATCATTAACATCATCATTTATAACAAAATGGTGATTAAAAACAAGACCAATGAGAGTATTGTAATGACACATCTGTCTGTTAGTCATTTGTTTCATCTTCGGTAACTTTTTATTCCTGGTCACAGTCTCTCCCAGCCAGGAGTTTTCTTGTTTAGATTGAATTATTGTTTTAAGATGCAACTACATTTAAATTTATCCTTCTAGCAATGTTTGTTTGTTTTCTTTCTTCACACTGTATATTGTATTGGACAGTTCTTTCAGTAATCATACATTTTAATTCTTCTAAATGACAAACACTGTGGGGGGTGCAAACTTTTGCTCTCAGCTGTAACACAAGGTCTCTCTCCCTTTTAACCCAAAACCTCTAACGGCGAAGGTTTAGTTTTTTTTTTTTTCTTACTTTTCTTCTTTCGTTCTTCTTCCTTTAGTGCATGTTTGCTTGTTTTTTATTTCTTCAATACATTTTCACTCATCCTTTAAGAATTTTCTGTTTTTTCTTATTATTATAATTTCTTTCTTTCTCTTTTAGTTTTTTCTTTCCACCCCTTCTTTTTCGCCCTTCTTTTCCTTTTTTTGTTAATTTGTTTGTTCTCACTTAAATTTTCACTTTCTTTCTCCTTAGCGCTTCCTTCTTAAATTCAGCTATTGGCTAATTAGCGATGTCTTTTGTCCACCGGCAAATCCTGTACTGTTACGGTACGAGTGCACCGTCCTGGCCGTGATGAATATTTTGCAGATCCACATGTTCATTCTGTACGTTTTGGTGGCAGAATCGTACAGTATGTGAGGAGGAATAAACATACATATACATAAACATCAGCAAACAGCCGCACAGGTCTTATAGACATCAGAGAAAAGTTCATTGCTGAACAGTGCAGTAATGACTTGCTTGGACCGCACATCCTCACATCACTGGGGCCAACATGGATTTTCTGCATTGAAACAACATTGGTGTATCATCATGGCCAGACCTTTCGCCAGATGTTTCACCATTAGAACATCTCTGGGATCAGTTAGACAAAAGAAGATGACCAGGACAACCGGACACCTTGTCCAACTTGTCTGTACTGCCCTACAGGAAGCATAGCACAGAACCCTCATGACATCCATCACATGTCTAATTGGGTCTATGTGTTGGCTTTCTTTGAGGCGCATTCACTCGATATCGACTTCATAAACTTGAAGGTTGAACACGGCAGCTTGGTCCTGTCGACCTCAGAATCTCCATAATCTCTGGAGCTGAACATTTAGATCTTCTGGTGCAGATGGACGTGCGGATTTCTGTGTAAAAGCAAATTTTATAATAAACAAATCTAATTGTGTAATAAATTTATATTGCAACATGTCCATATCCAGTATATAATATTTTTACTGATCATACTTTGTTTTTTTTTTTTTCATTGTTTTCTTATCTACTTCACATTTTTTCTTTCTTACATTCTTTTATCTGTATGTGTGTGCGTGTTTGTGTGTGTGAGTGTGTGTGCGATAAAAGACAATCGGATCCAGACTTCCTTCACAAAGCTGCATCATATCCTGTGCTCACATCTGGAGTTGGTTCTCTGATCTGCCGTGTTTATACACGAGGCATCTTCAAATTGGCAGTGCTCTGTGTGTGTGTGTGCGTGTGTGTGCATGTGTGTATATGTGTGCGTGTGTCGGCATGGCTTACTGTAGGCTGAATGACACCCACACACACTGGGTGCGGTTTAATTCCAGATCATTAGTCCTGTTCGGGGGAGTTTGGTGGAAAAACAGGAGCTGAAGCTCCATCACTTTTTCTCATCACGTCCTGGACGCCTTTAGAATCGGAGCTTGTATCGTGTTTTTTGTGATTTTTATTTCTTTCTACGCTGTAAAACAAAACTGAAGGCGTTTATCCAAAATACACAATTATCTCCTTTAAACAGTTGATATTGAGATGTATCTACTACTTATGATCTGATAAGCTTCATAACGTATATATACAGTGTAAGGACTCGAACCTTGTGGGGGGGTTGATTTCTGCTTGTGTTTTTTTTTCCTTTGTGTGTGTGTGTGTGTGTGTGTGGGTGTCTTGTTGTCATCTCTGTAAGCTTCTGTCACCAAAACAAATTCCTTGATTGTGCAAGCGTACTTGGCAATGAAGCTCCTTTTAATTCTAATTCTCATTAAGTGCCCACTCTTTCGCGTGTTTTTTTTTTTTTTTTTTTTTTTTAATAAATACTAAAAACCATCTGATCATAGCAGCTCTCTGCATTAGGCAGATACAACCTCAGACAAACAACAACCTATAACTCTAGGCAATAATAAGTACCCCCTTAGTGCTAATCATCAGCCCTTGATTACCTGATGTGCAGACCTCTATAAAAGCAGAAGTTTTGGCACTTCTCTGGTCTGAAGCATTCAGGTGTGTGTTAACATGATGCCAAGAGGGAATGCCATGAGCAACGGTCTTAGAGAGGTAACTGTTGCTGAACATTAATCTGGAAAGTGTTATGAAACCATTTCCAAACAATTTGGAACTTTCTACAGTGAGAAAGATTATTCACAAGTGGAAAGCATTCAAGACAGTTCCCAAGCCAAGCTTTCCAAGAGTGGACGTCTCATGCTAAATGTTTGTTTTTATGAACAAAATAGGGATTTTTAATGTTACTAGGTTTGTAAAAGTTGAATGCTATAATGTACAGTATAGTAACCTGTACTTATACTGTATTTGCCATTGTGATTTCTTTCATAAATGCAAGATATTAGCTTTCAGCTCGATGGGCCCAAAACAAACGTATACACACTTAAACAGTTGTTATCTACTGTATGACATTTTTTAAATTTAATTATGTTATGTTTAATTACATTGATGGTATCATGTGACCATCAGATCAGAGGCATATATGCTTCATGTTAAAGTGTGTATACTGTATGTTATTGTTGCTCGGGTCATTCGTGATGTAAATTTATCACCTGGAACAAATGTGTAATTTGAAATTGAAGCAAAAGTTCAGTTTTGGGCGGGACGGTGGTGTAGTGGTTAGCACTGTCACCTTGCATCTCAAGGGTCCGGGTTCGATTCCCGGCCAGGCTCGGTTCCCGTCTCTGTGTGCATGGAGTTTGCATGTTCTCCCCGTGCTTGGTGGGTTTCCTCCGGGCTCTCCGGTTTCCTCCCACAGTCCAAAGATATGCAGGTTAGGCTAATTGGCATTCACAAATTGCCCGTAGTGTGTGATTGGGTGTGTGTATGTGTGTGTGTGCCCTGCCTCGTGCACTAAGCCTCCTGGGATAGGCTCCAGGTCCCCGTGACCCTGAATACAGGATAAAGAGGTATAGAAGATGAGTGAGTTCAGTTTTTTTTTTCTTTCTCAGCCTTTTCTGCCCTTTTACATTCATACTTTAAATTAAGTAAGGCTGTATTTCAGCCCGTACTAGACGATTTATTTAGCTGAACAGTTGCACTTTCGCTTGAGCAAAGAAACGAATGCTAACACACAGGAGATCACAGTCTGGTCTGTTTTGCACAGTTGGCCATGTTGTACTGCACCAGCTGTCTTATTAAATCATGCTGCTTATGTAATTTATTTACTTTCATTAAATAATCACATAGTACTAATTTAACTGGCACTTTTTGTTTTTTCTTTTCTTTATTTTGCATAATAATTCCTGCACTGTTTAGACAGCATGAAATATGGGCTTCATGTACATCTGAGATATGATCGAATAATAAAAAATGAAGAAGCGTCGGTCCTGACAGAGCAGTAAAACAGCAAAACAGGGTGAATGATGGATGCAGGTGATGATCTGGCTGGAGCTTACTCCAAGCCAAGCACAGCCTCACTTAACGATACAGGGTAAGGTCATGCCAATTAAGCAGACTGGGAAGGGTCTTGAAACCACGGCTGTTTTTTATGCTGTGAATGTTCTCATGAAATTTTAATCCCGTAATCGATGGAGGGATGAGAAGATAATCAATATTCATAACGATGCTGTGCCATAATCTCATGCAAGTCTCCATATTAAAAGAAACGTCAATGTGAGCTGATAAACAATCATAAAACTTAAATAAAAGAATAAAAATCAGTGACATGAAAGGAATAAACCACTCGTAATTCAGGATCATTACTACACGCTTTTGTTTTATTCTCTATTTCTTTAATTCCTAATGAACAAGGAATAAAACACTTTGGAAAGATTGAGCAGTCAGACTCCCGAATCCCTCTCTAACCCCCCCATCAAGAGCACTGCTTCGTGTGTGGAACAGGGGATCATACAACAAAATGTGATTTAACACTATTTGGGGTCCAATGCGAGAACCCAGCGGTTTTAAAGAGGAATAAGGTGAGCTCATAAAGTGTATCTTAATTATATCACCATCCATGATTTATTTTCATCACCTTTAGACAAAACATAGATATGCAGGTGAGGGTTTTTCCACTTAATTTTTATTATAATTATTGGTATTAAAACTCAACCAACATAATATTGATATTAAATTTCTTTTTTTCTTTTCCTAAAATTGCCAACAAGGCGATATCTCTTTTTTTTTCAGTCAAATTATTCAAATACTGTATATTAAAGGAGAGGTGTACAGGACAGTGTTGAGACCAGCGATGCTCTACGGAGACGTGGCGCTGAAGAAAAGACAGGAGGCAGAGTTGAAGTTAGCAAAGCTGAAGATGTTGAGGTTCTCTTTGGGAGTGAGAAGGATGTATAGGATCAAGAATGAGTTTATCAGAGGGACAACCCACGTTAGATGTTTTGGAGATAAAGTCAGAGAGGCCAGATTGAGGTGGTTTGGACATGTTCAGAGGAGAGATGGTGAATATATCGGTAGAAGGATGCTGAGGTTGAAACTGCCAGGCAGGAGGTCTAGAGGAAGACCAAAGAGGAGATTTATGGATGCAGTGAGAGAGGACATGAAGTTAGTTGGTGTGAGAGAAGAGGATGCAGAGGATAGGGTTAGATGGAGGCAGATGATTTGCTGTGGCGACCCCTGAAAGGGAACAGCCGAAAGACAAAGAAGAAGATAAAACAAAAAGCAGAAAATAAGTATTTTATTTCATATTTTAAAATAAAAAATGGCTTATGAGAGGTGTGTGTCAGAAGCTGAAGATCATTGCGACACTTAACCCTGTGTTTAGATTTTGTTCTAAGCGCTGCTGTCCTGGGTCAGAGTGACTTGGTTCGATGAATGTTAAATGAAAAACGAGCAAAGGAAACAAGTTTGGAAATAATAAAAAAAATAATAATAAAAAAATTGTCCTATTGTTGCTCATACTTATAAATCAAGCTTTTATATGCTGTTCTTGTGCTTTATGCTTGTTGTTGTTGTTGTAGTTCTGAAAAGCTGAAGGTAATAAAGTAGTCCAGAAATTGTGACAGTCACGTGATATTAGGGTTGGACCGTATCCAATTTTTGGCACCTTTAATCCTTGGGATACAGTATTACCATCTGCATAAGGATAATGAGGAGATGTGTGTGTGTGTGTGTGTGTGTGTGTGTGTGTGCGTGTGTGTGTGTGTGTGTGTGTTACTAATCCTCTATACTGCTTTACGCCTGTATAAAGCTATGCTAAGCTCGCTGTCCGTTGTCAGTGCTATTACCGGTAACTGTGTAAAAGTTACACCCCTAAAACCTCAGTGTAGTTTTAGATAAGAAAGAAAAAGTGGCAGTTTGAACACACTCTGAGGAGTTTCACACACCATTTTTCTTTAAGCATTCATGCTAAAGTTTTTAGAGACGTGGACGAATTTAAATCCACAGCATATCCGCCTCACCTTTTTCTTCTTGAAGGTAATTAAATGGATACTGCTGCTATTTTTAAATACCCCACGATACGATATTACGGGACTAACATTAACATTTAGGCATTTGGCAGACGCTCTTATCCAGAGCGACTTACAAAAAGTGCTTTAATGTTTACAACTGGGGACTACATCCCAACCCCAAGTTGTATTAATTCATAAAATGTAATAGCCAATCATGATCCTGTTCTGCAAATATAGACAGACAAAGGAGTGAAGTAAATACTCGTGGTGCTAATTCTATTTAATATTTTTACTGTATATTTAAACTTTTGTTGTTGAGAATAGAAGCGTAAATACTTTTCCTGTTTTCTTAGACCACTTATTTATTATTCTGTATACCATGGACATCACTAGACTCCTTTTGCTCGGACATTTACCCCAGTATAGACCTGCTGTAACCTAGTAAAATATCACATTCAGGGTTTAACAAGTTTATAATTGTCAGCAGTTTAATTTAGGTAGATAATACTAGATGAGGTGTACCTTGCAGTTCGTAGGCGGTCAAGGTGAGAACCTAACCACGTATCAGTAAATTAAGCATGATGCCGCAATGGGACTAAATTAATTTGTAATAAATAATCTTTATAACAACGATCTTATTTCGATTCCAAGTCTAGCAAATGTAAAAGCTTAAATGATTACATGCGTGTGCCGGAGCTCTAGATGATCGCATTGCATTTCAGTTGAGGAAGAAGAGCTTTTTAAGGTTAATTCACAGTTGATTTAATTCACCTGACTCATCAAAACTGTTTTACACTCCCGGCCCAAGTCAAGAGCTTTGGCTAATGTCCAAATCAGTCATCAGAATGAGGAAAACAAAGTCCTATCTCAATGACTTGAACCCTGGTGGGGTTGTTAGGAGTCAGATTAACTGGTTTGAGTATTTCAGAAACTGCCGATCTCCTGGTGTTTATACTCATCTATAGAGTTTGAATGAGTGTGAGAATGCTTTGTCATAAACCGCTGACTCAATTCATGAAATTATAGTTTGGGTGAAATTTTCTTTGCCTCCAGGTTTTTTTTTTTTCTCTTAGATAATGTTTTGTTATTGTGGAATGAAGAAAAATGCGACAGTTATGCAGCAGTTTCAGCAGAAGCAGTAATAGTAGCCCAAGGAAGGGAAGTTCATATTTAAGCAATATGGCTATATATCGCTGGATAATAGTGCTGAGTTGCTGGGTATAGCATGGCTGCGATGCAGCGTTATGCATGATGAAATCATAGTTATGCTATATCCAGCAACCACAAGGGTGATATTGCTTTCAGAAATCAGTTCTGCAAACATCATTTATTATTAGTAGATTATAATTTCTTCCATGCGGAGCTGGGATTAAGCTAGTTTCTATGTTGGAAAGAGCACATTAGAACATTGCATTTAACAAACAAGAAAAATAAGGTGTGATTTAGGTGTACCAGTGCTGTTGTAGAGCTTTAAGTCAAATGAATGGTGTTCTTTAGCAAAACACAGGAAACAAATAAACAAGACTTTCCTGCGAATCTGTGTTAAATATCTTCTACCAGAACCGAAGCTCTATAAACACCTCAGTGATGGATTTGTCTCCCTGCTCTTCCTTCTCGCCTGCGGTCGCATGTGTCCGCTACTCGCATTTGTCCCGAGAAACATGACTTATCTCGTCTGTCACAGCGATACAAGCCTCGAGCTTGAAGAGAGTCCGGAGTCTAACTTTCATCTCCCTCTTATTTCTTTTCCTCTTCCCAGTCATATTGTCTGTCGTCTGTAATGACCTCCACTCCATCAGGTTCATGCAAAGCTTGAAGTGTCTTTTTAGATGGTTTTGTTTGTAGCAGAGCAATTTGCAGAGCAGCGCTTACAGGTTTTAGTTCATTAGTGTAGGAAACATCGCGCTTTTTAACTGTTTACAGTTACACCCAACATGGTGGAACATCAGCGAGGTTTTGTTCTCACTAACACACAGCGTGTTACCGCAAAGTGTGATGCTCGGTTCTGGAGACTTTCCGTCTTAATATAGGCACCATCAAGAAAACAAAGCCTCCGCAGGTCTCACTTTAAAAATACACCAGAAATACATGAACATGGGAATTTAAAAACAGGGAAAGACTTGCTTAAAATTAAAAAACATAAGGCTGCACCTGGCCGCATGGTGGTTTAGTGGTTAGCACTGTGGCTTTGCACCTCCAGGGTACAGGTTTAATTCCTCGGGGGCTGTGTGAATGGGGTTTGCATGTTCTTTTGATTTTCTCTGGTTCCTCCAATGAAGTGTGTGAATGTTGACTGGAGGTCCCACCACAGTTGTAAAAAAAAAAAAAGGAAATAAATACATTATTAGTGCTGGAAAGTGTCTCACCTAATTAAGCCTCTATTTGTCACATAGACAATACGGCACATGAAATTCTTTCTTTGCATTCACCACATCAACAGCTCCTGTCTGAACCTGATCTTCTGACCAATCAGATCAAGAATTGTTGCTATAACGTGCATTGTCTAAGTAGCTAGTGCAACAATATCTCTTTGGCAAGAACAATCAATGAGTATCCATAGAATACATAATCAATGACATACAGCACCTGATATACACCATGACATCTTAATAATAAACTAATACAAATCTGATGTCTTGCTTTATCTGCTTTAATGTTATTTATGTTGCAAACTGGTCAGTTTTTAATAGAAATAGGGTGGAGTTGAAAGTGGGTGTAACTACAGCTCTGAGACAGGCGTCGGTGTTTTTAGCGGCTGTAACAGGGAGATGGGTGGGGATGACTGGAGCTATACTGGAAACATAACGAGCCCTGTAATTTAGATGTCTGCTGCTAATTTGGGCTTTAGAACTTATTTGCTGTGTACTGTATTTTCAGCATTGCTGGGGGAAAAAAGGATGAAGTACAATGACTTGAATAAATGAGGTTATACTGTAGTAAGTCTTGAGTTTGTCTGGAATTCAGTAGCTCTTAAAAGACAGAGCATTTTTTGTTTTGTTTTGCATTATTGTGTTTAAATAAAGATATACTGTATATGAGGTTGTTATCGTGTAATATAGAGTGGCATACCCTTTTTCCAGCACAGCCTAGGCAATATAATGACATTGATTGGATTTCATTTTAACAAACTATATAAACATGACTGAGCAAAAAATTTAAAATGGGTCACACGGCTAAAGAAACAGCACAGCCACACATGATCACGTGTTTTTATGTTTGTTTTTCGTTGTTTCTATGACAACCAAAAAAAATATTTTTATAATAATATCAATAATAATGTGAGTATTTGTTGAGTTTGAAATTGTTGGGACGTCATTCCCATATACGTGTTTTAAAAGTAATAATATCTTTAGCTCTGGTTTTCCTCCAAAGACATGCAGATTGGGCTAAATGGTGTTTCCAAATTGCCTGTAGGCCTTGTTTACATGAGCATAAAATTTTTGGATAAACGATCGCGCTCTGAACGTCCTAGACCTTTATGTTGTGTTTTGTAGTGGCGCTCGATTGACTTCTCCACTGACGTTCGTTTGGCTCTAACGCCAGCCTGCAGTCCAAATTGTAGTTTGTGTGTTAACCTGTGGGGGCAGTGTGTCGGAAACTGCATATGAAAGCTCTTGTTTTATTTGAGGTGCCTCCTTTTAATATGGATCATTTTGCTATATTAGACATTAATCTTTTTTGTTTTAAAAATTCTCATAATATGGCGACGTAGGGAGAGATATAAAATCGCCACCACTACCCTCTGACTGCACAACGTCGAATTAAAGGAAGTTTTTTTGTGGTTTATGAAGAAATGCGAACATTTCCGCGCAAGTTTTTCAATTACTGTCAGATGTCAGTTTCAGGGGTTTTTGTTGGTCAGTTTTTTTTTGTGCTTTTTTACGCATTTCCCTATGTATAGCATGTAGGATCATGGGATATATCCGGTCCTCCGAAGCGTAAAATGAACGCAAAGAAAACGCACTAGAAGCGTTTTCCTTGCGTTCGTTGGGATTTGAACGGCAAGAAAAAGCTGCATACAACGTTTTTTTTTAACGCCGTATAAACACGCAGCCGGACAAACGCACGTCACCAAAGCCCGTGTGAACACTCGGCGCTTGATCCGCGCTCACCGGACGCTACGAACTCCAGAAAAATGCTCGATTTTAACGCCCGTGTAAACAAGGGATTAGTGTATGAAAGGGTCCCGCGACCCTTTACAGGATAAGTGGTATAGAGGATGAATGAATGAATGTATAAACATATTGTTAGCTGGCTAGTTAGCTTCACCAGATGGCATCAATGTTACACAACATTATTTTGTTTGTTAGCCAGCTAGCTATCTCATACAAGTTCATTCATGTTTCTAGACGAGCTATCTAGCAATGATTCTCACCGGTTTTTATACGGTATTAACTATATTTAAAACAAAACATTGTAAGACAGTGTAAATTTAATTTACAACATTCACACTCTTAAACAGCCTAAGCTCTGGCTAGCTCACTTAGCCAGCTAATGGCATGCGTGTCAGTGTTTCCACAGGTTGAAATGCCATTGTGCTGTGAAATGCAGATATCTTCATGGGTTTGTTTACTCTGAAGCATTTCAAAGGGCTGATAAATTTACTGAATGATTAATGAGCAATGAGTTAGGTAAATTTATCACTTGTCTCCCCTGTCTCAGACGTTGCTGCTAAGCATCAAGCATTTAAAGTGTAGACGTTAATCAGGAAAATAAAGTTTATTTTTTATTAGGTTTTAAAGCTAAATTATTTCAAATTATGCACATTTAAATGGCAAACTGTATTCCAAGTTGTGAATCCAATGGTCATCAAAAACATATTTTAACTTTTTTAATAAAGTCGGGTAAAATATTTATCATACGAGATGGCAGCACAAAGCTATAGACACAGGGAGCACCGACCTTCATAAATCATCCTGTGTACATCAGGAGCTTTGCAACTGCTGCTATTCTGACCATGTGCATTACCACCTCTGCTATTTCATCATCATGTACAGCAAGTTGGAACAAAGAGCAAACATAAAATTATAAGTGAAACTGGTCATATCTGCTACAAAGATGTTTGACGTGATTTGATAAGATTATGCAATGTGGCAACGAGTCGTTCAAGGTGTTTTGAGGGACAAACACACAGCGGAAGAACATCACTGGAAGATATCGAGAGATCAGGAAGACCTTCAACGAGCTCAACCCCAGAAAATATCAAAACAATTCGGCAACTGATGATCGAAGGAGAACAATCCACAACATACTGTAGCTGGTGTTGTCGGTGTGTCATATGGAACAGTCCAGACGATCCTCATGTGTGATTTGAACATGCACCGTGTTGCTTCCAAGTTCTTCCCCAGGCTGCTGATCAAGGAGCAGAGGGAACATCGTGTGGAAGTCCGCTTAGAACTCTGTCAGCGTGCCGTGAATGACAAGTCCTTCATGTCGAGAATCATTACCGGTGACAAAACTTGGGTGCTTGGGTACGACTCTGAGACTGAGTGTGGAAAGGCGAGATAATCTTTTTCAACTTTCCCAGCATTGTGCATCATGAATCATGAAAACTGCCAGGTTTTAAGGTGTTTAAAGTGACCGGATCGGTGGCACAAGAATCTCAAAACGTTTTTGATACCACCTCATATTATGATTTCATTCGCATTCACATATTATTGAAAAGGGTTCATTTAAACCCTTTAAACGCTCTTTATTTGTTTGTCTAAAGAACAGAGAAATACAGTACAGTAACATCCTCATTTTTAGCTTTACCTTGCACTGTTATAAAGCACTCACACTGGAGACTCCTTCTATAAATGTTAAATAAATATCTCCATACACATACATTAACTTAAAAAAAAATCTAGTACTCTAAAAAGTGTTATTAAAAAAAGCCTTTTATTTAAAATAAAAAATTAAAAATCAACAGTGCAGTGAAATAAATATGAACGTAATACAGTGTGTCAAATCTAAAAGGCTATATGTGGTGTTAAATTGGAGAACACTGATGACCTCATACTATACTATACTATACTGTACAGTATATAACTATAATATATGGTTTAGGATTAGCCAGATTAAGATTAAAGAGGTGTGTGTGTGTGTGTGTGTGTGTGTGTGTGTGTGTGTGTGTGTGTGTATATCTGTGCATGTGTGTGATTAAAATGGCTGTGAAAATGAATCCCTTATTCATTATAGAGTGGGGAGAGTCATGTTGTCTTCGTAAAGTACGTTCTATTGTACTGATATTCTTCCACTAAATAATGCATTTCAGTAATAATGCAAATCTAAAATGAACCTCCTGACCTTCATCTCTGTAGTTTCAAATATCAAATAACCCAAAAAATTGAAAAGGAGAGAAAAGGTCAACAAAAAAAATTATATCAAATTTATTATTGCATAAATTTACATCCCCTACATTAATTCTGAAGCTACTCTAATGCCAGTTAGCCTAATCTGCATGTCTTTGGACTGTTGAAGGAAACCGGAGTACCCTGAGGAAACCCACCAGGCACAGGGAGATCATGCAAACTCCATGCACACAGATCCAAACTCTCGTCCCTCGACCCTTTTTACAGAGGCAGAAATAGGAAAAGTATGTACTAGTCCAAATACTTATGGACTTGACTGTAGCGTTCTTTTGCCCACGACCTCTAAGAGATGATTGACAGGCTGCCAAGAAGCTGTTGTGGATGTATTAACATGAGGTCGCATTTTAACTTTTTTGGCAAACAGAACCTTCGGCCATGTTGAAGATGTAAAACCTCTTGAGTGTCAGTATGAAGATATAAAGTGGCTTGTGAGTGTGTGGAATTGGTGTCTGGTGTCGGCCCTCAGGCAGATCATTTAAAGAGTCAGACAGTGTCATGAATCTGGTAGACATTGTCAAGATTCTGCATGACCTTCATCCAGCTGTAGGGAGTGTACAGGGACGGAAGGAGGAACAAGAGTGATGCTGATACTGCAGGCTTTCCTAATACAACATTACATCCAGTCTTGTCCTCAGTGTGAGTGTTTGGTGAAATGGTGTAAGATCTTAACTGAGATATGTAGATGTGGGATTTAGAGGAATTTAAATAATGTAAAGAATATCTAGTGAAATTAAATATGAGAACTAAAGTAGCAAGAATACTATTTACAAAGGGTGTTCGAGTCAAGCTGGGACTTTTGATTGTGAAGAATAACAACAGTTCTGAGAGTAAAAACTCCTTTTATTTCTCTATATAATCCCCTGCTACACTAATGTGTATATAAGTATTTGCTCCCCTGCTTTCACATGCATATGAACTTAGTTGGAGTAACATCCAAGTCTTAATCCATAGGGTTTAATATGATGTTGGCCCCGCCCTATAACAGCTATAACAGCTTCAACTCTTCTGGAAAGGTTTTACAAAAGGTTTAGGAGTGTGTCTATGGGAATTTTTGTCCGTTCTTCCAGAAGTGCACTTGTGAGGTCAGACACTGTGAGGCCCGGCTTTATGCTTCATCCATGTCTTACTTTGTTGGAACAGGACGAGGCCATCCACAAACTGTTCCCACAAAGTTGAGAGGATGAAAATGTCCCAAATGTCTTGGTATGCTGAAGCATTAAGCGTTTTTTCTCTTATTTTACATCTGAGCCCAACAGAGGCTTGTTAGAGCTTAGAGTGTACCTAAATTATCCAGAGTAAATACTGACATAACCTTCTGGACTTTTGGACTCCAGCCTAGTTACTCATAAAACCAGAAGAGCAAGTCTTTTTTACCTTAAAAATAAATAAATAAATAACCACATTTTTTCTTTTTTTTTTTTTCATAAATTCATGTAAGCCTTAAAAATGTAAGAGAGGAAATAAAGCATGTAATTACCACTGACCCCTGAGGGGCAACGGAACGAGTCTGCGGTATATTAATTAGTAGTTAGAATGTTAAAACAAGTGCACATATGTGCCAAGAGAAGTGAACAAGCTCTGTACAAACCCAACTCCTGCTTACAGTCATTACTTGCTGTGTCCTTTGTCTCTGATGCTAATGACTGTCTTTACTCTCTCTCTTTCTCTCTCTGTAGGTCTCTGTCGAGTTGAAACACAATCCCTCTCTCCGCTGCTTCTCTTTCCTGGGGAGTGAATAAAGCCAGCAGTCAGGCAACTCCACTGAATCTAAAGTAGATGAGCTTGTCCAGGTGGATCTGCCTGAAAACTGCATTAAGATGTTCACATCAGCGTTTAGTTTGGATCTGTGTGGCTCTCGGCTTGTTTAATGAATCCAAGGTCAGACTCCACCAACTTGTGTTTGTCTTCATGCTTTAAGGTGGAGGTGGAGGTCTGGGAGCTTAAATTCTTTAACATACTGTATGTACCTTTTAACAAAGATGAACGACAGACTGGAGAATTTTTTTATTTTTTTCCAGAATGATCGTGCCTTCTCTCCTGATTAGCGCTCCTGTTAAACGGTCAGTACATTTAAAAAGCCAGATTAACTAAAGGATAAAATACAACAAGAACAAAGCTCCCATCTGTGAATAGATAAAAGGAGGAGCAGATGAAGGTTGGATGTAAAAAGCATTTTTTTTTTCTTTTCTTTTTACACTTCCGTAATATAGTTTTAATGGCTACATGCAAAGCAAACGGGATAGAGGGTCAACCTGAGTTCATAAAATTCATATAAATTCAAGCATTATTAGATTCTGTTTGAGTTCATGATAATTAATTTACATTTTTGATTTTCAGGCCTAATTAATTAACTACCATATGTCTCGTATAAAGCGCACACAAGAAATAAAATGAAATTAAAAAGACTAATTGTATTTATTTAGTATTTTCACTGTAACTTTTAACAATATACCTTCGGTTCATTAAATAACAATTTTCCAAAAGGCAGCAAAAAAGTCAGAACCGATCCTGTGTAATCAGAGCAGATGGTGATAACGAAGAACAAAACAATTAAGAGTGTGACACAACATGAAGCCCAATCTAAAGCACAGTTACTATTAGTCAAAGTTGATTATTTTACTATAAAGTCTTATACCCAGAGCAATTAGTTTCTGTTTTTGTAAATAACCCTTTCTCCTTATGACCTTTTTTGGTGCGTACTTTTATACTGCAGAGCTGCAGAGTACCTGAGCCCCACTACAAGCATTTTAATGTTTGAAACATGTGTATGGTGACAACAACAAAATATTAAAACCTTTACACAATTAGTTATATGTATTAGTTATCAGTGAAAAAGCCGGCACAATGGTGTAGTGGCCAATTGGCGTTCCCAAAATTGGCCATAGTGTGTGAGTGTGTGTGTGTGTGTGTGCCCTGTGATGGATCGGAACCCCATCCAGGGTGTAGCCCACCTTGTGCCCCAAGTCTCCTGGGATAGGCTCCAGGCCCCCACGACCCTGTATACAGGATAAAGTGGTATAGATGATGATGATGATCAGTGAAGCGAGGTACCACTTATGTTCTAGCAGCTGCAAACAGACATTTCATCACCAGTCTCTTTTTTTTCTATTTTGAAATAGTTATGACAAAAATAGGGGAAAAAAGCAGCTTTTCAAGTTACAATGAAACCACAAAGTCTGAGAAGTCCTCTACCCTGAAGAATGCCCATGGCCAATAAAAAAAAACCTAAATAAAACAATACATCCTTTCATGAGTAGGGAACTTGGGTTATAATGGACGTCTTAAGTCCAATTTTTCCATAGAGAGGAATGTATAATTTAATGTGGGAGACTATTTAAAAAAAAAGAAGCATTCATCCAAAACAACATGGTTTTGAAGCCATTTCGCGTATGGGGGTGTACAACATGGGGACAAATGGTCACTGTTCTGGAACGGTTCTGAAATGTTATCCATGGCCTCATATTTTTTATGGAATCAACAACTATCAAGCTTCATAAATTATCTAAACAGATTTCAATTAGATAAAAATTACAACATAAATAAATGAATAAAGAATTAAATAAATAAATAAATAAATAAATATAAATAAATGATCATAAACATCCCACCCCACCACACACCCCTCCCTTAGATAACTGCTTTGGTTTAAATTCATGAAGCTTAAAGAATCAATGTCAATGATAAGAAAAGGACAGGGCAGAACAGCCATTTTGCCCCGTCACAGTTGGGTTGTTTTGCCCCACTGGCACTGGCACTTTAACTTTTGCCTACTATGTGAGTTGACTCAGTGATGTAATGGATGAGTTTGTCTGAAACGCCTTTCTAACACTTCCATAATTATTCTGTGATTAATGAGGAAACTCACCTTAGAATAAAATGTTCCTCAATCATATACAGATTCTGTCTGTCTTTTTCCCCTCTTAGGTTGAGCCTGTTGTTAGGTTGAGCCATCACAGGACATCACACACTGTATGCACACACATACTCACTCACAAGCTCAAACACACACAATAAGCAATTTGGAAATGCCAATTAACTCACTTTATATCTGTATTTAAACTGTGGGAGGAAACTCAGCAAGCACAGGGAGAACATATACATTTATTTATTTATTTTTAAATAAGAGTGCAGGTCCAATCTGTAGATTATATGGCGCGACCGTGAGCGCCAGAGTGAATGAGTGCAGAAATATAAACCTGTGATTTATCTTGTAGTCAGAACTACTGTCAGGGAAGCAGCTTTAGACAGTGACTCATCAGTTTCTGACCAGAATTAAGAGTTAAAGCACATTTTGGTGAAATATCACAACAATTCCTTAAATGACTTGACGAAATACGCCAACATGGTAACAAAAGATGAAGAAATCCAAGCTGCATCTATTCAACAAACGTTTCCATTTGTTCATTTGCCAAACATTCAGCGTGTCCAATCAATCAGTCCATTGTGACTTCAAATTTAGCTAAGCTTTTAACAGATACAATAGAAACCTTATGCCATAGCGTCAGAATTGTTCTGACCCAACGCCCAGACATTCAGTATATGTTGTTCGCGGTTTGAATGACAAGAAAAGTTTTCATTTCTGATCAGGACGAATTGTAATGGATGGATGGATGGATAGATGGATGGATGGATGGATGGATGGATGGATGGATAGATGGATGGATGGATGAATGGATGGATGGATGATTTAAAATAACCAGTAGCAAGGATAGTAACATAGTTGGCATGTACTGCAGTACATATGCAGGAGATGACCCATGCTTTAACAGAAATGTCTTAGAGACAAACAGAACATACTATAAAGAATGAATTAAATATGTGGTAATATAGACAAATAATGATCCATACTCAGTGGACAGAATAGTACAAAATGAGATGTGCAACCAAATTATACCAATTAAAAGTGACCGCAGTGCTAAAAGTGGGTGTTGCAAGACTGAGGTAATAGAAAACAATAGAAATTTGGGTACATAATGAGCAGATACATAATTATAACTGTAGATGGTGAGTCTGTTATAAACGAGAGCTACACGTATAACCGAGGACGAGTAACGGTTGAGGAAGCATCAGGACTGAGGGTGTTTTCACATTAGGCATGATTGACTCGTACCATGCTCAGGGACGATTACACTTGAGATTGGCTTGTGCTACACGCACACAGGGTTTTCGGAGGAGACAGATGGCACTTATGACATCACATCTGAACAGCGATCTACAGTACTTCTGTTCTCAGGTACCATCGGCTTTTATATTTAATTCGATCCGTGCCTCAGTACGCCATGTCGTTCTTGAGACCACCTTTTCCAGTAGACTCTGGAATGGTCCCTGAGCATGGAACACTTGTTTTCTCACTGATCAAATACAACCAGACTTTGGGCTCAAGTGTTTTCAGAAACGATCCCCAATGTAAAATGTCCTAAGAATCCTAATTCACGGGCAGGGTAAAGAGATGTTAGAACAGTGTATGGCCCCGGAGTCAATAGAGCAGCTCTGTAAAAAACGTTGCCATTGAACATGCTCTAGAGCTTGGCAAAGGTGGGTCCATTCAGTGAGTGACTGGTGTTGGACATGATGGACAGCATTTTGTTTATGGTCCTCCTTTCCAGCACCAGTCCAGTTTAAATCCAACCACAGATCCAGCTCTTTTAACCACCTTGTTCGATTGTGTTGTGTCTCTGCTTTTTGAGGTCGCAAAACTACAGCACATGAGAGATCACTGGCCACCATTGATTGGTAGAACATCTGTAGGAAGGAGAAACCCCATGCAGGAGAATATAGAATTCTAGACTGATCAGTTAGTATGCTACAAAAAAACATCAGACATGATATACTTTATGCTCAATTGTTTAGTGCAATATTATACAGGGTGACCTGAGAGTTTAGATCCACAGGCAATTTTCTTCATATGAAACTTAATATTTGGTGGCTTTGAAACGAACAATAGAAGATGGAATAAAAACCTTGTGATTCTTCACAAGGAGAGGTTCCTACATAAGATTTATCTTTTTTATTATTATTTCTTATAGAACCGAGCCACCCTGCCTAGTGCTTAACTCACCGTTTGAGATGCAGGTCAGATTTCACACAGACATCACATATACACTAACTGATGTGTAGCAACAAAACCAAGTGCTGGTAAAGCCTGGGTGAAACGGGAGCACGGCAAAGGAAAAAAAAATCCCCTTTAAGACAATTCCATGTCATTGAAACTGGTTCAAAGCCAAAAACTGAGCCGTTTATTTCTAGATTTCTTTACCTAAAAATAACTCACACTTTTAAGAGCAAAATGAGGTCATAAAAAGAATATAAATAGTTGAGCAGTTTCTTAACCAGTCCAGGATCAACTCAAAGCTCTCTGATTAGATTTGACCTTCCCCAAGATCATCCCCCAGCTCTAAATCTGGAAACGCGGCTGAAACGAGAGAAAAAGAGGAAACACACTTAAGTGGTTGGAGACCGGCGGAAAACGGAAACCACTCCAGAGCCGCTCTGAGTACGGGGGAACGGGGGAACGTGTGACGGCAAGATGGTTTGCTTCCAAATGAAGTGCTAGAGTGTACTGTCTCCAGTGGGCACAGGGTTCATCTGTTTCAATAGAGTTCAGATTGCTGTCTCACACACACACACATACACACACACAAAAACAAATACACACACACTGTTCAAACAAGCGTCCTCCGGAAGCTCTGTGCGGCAGAAACAAGCGGCAGTAGATAAATCATCACCTGCACATAAATACCACTTCTAATTGTCTCAGCTATCTTCATTTATCAAAGGTTGAACTACTGACATTTTCTCAGTCTGTGTGTGTGTGTGTGTGTGTGTGTGTATACATCATGAGTATAATGGAAGGAGCTGTGAAACTCCTCAAAAATAACCTCAGACTTTAAAGCTTTTACGTTCTGTATTTTCTCTCACACACTCCTACACACTCCCACTCACACACACTGCAGGTGCTCAGCTGTTTTACCTGCAGATCCCTGCATTGTTCCACACAGCTCTCTCTCTCTCTCTCTCTCTCTCTCTCTCCACTCTATCTTCCTTTAACCTTGTTTCTCCTCTAGCATTTCAATCCGGGCTTGGTGTATCCGTCTGTGATACGTCTGTGAAGACGCACCAACGCCAGCGGACGGTTAGGACCATGTGGGGTTGACTGGGGTGTTAATGCACAATGGTCTGTTTGATGACACGCTTGACCCTGTTAGATGGTGCTGTCGTTCCCGCTTGATGAAATGCTCTAAATGGAGACTTCAAAAAGCATCACAAGGTTAAAGGTCATTAACTGGACGAGAGAGAGAGAAAAGGTGTTTAAGCACTGTGTTTATTAACACACAACTTGAGGTAGTCCTGACCCCCTAGCTCAATGCTCAGGTCTAAATAAGGATCCCATTCACTCACTCGCTCCTTCAATGTCTATACCGCTTTATTCTGTATTCAGGGGGCCTGGAGCAAATCCCAGGAGACTTAGGGTACGAGACGGGGTACACCCTGCAAATTAGCTGAATCTGCATGTTTTTGGACTCTGGGAGGAAACCGGGGAACCCACCAAGCACGGGGAGAACATGCAAACTCCATGCACACAGAAATGTGAATCGACTCTGGCCAGTAATCGAACCTGAACCCTGGAGGTACCCACTACACCACCGTGACGCCAATAAATAAAGATCTATCTATCTTAAACCAAACTAACCGATGACTGTACATAGGTAGGGGAAGTTACATTGCTGATATCTTGCAACCCACAGATACACACATACTCACAGATACACTACAGGAAGTTTAGAATGCTTTGCAGTGTGAAAGGAAACTGCAGTACCTGGAGGAAACCCACAAAGCAACCTCGATGCGCATGAGAACAGCATTAATCCTTAAAACATGGTGCCGCCCTGTTTTAAAAAAAATAATAACACCAGGAAATGAGTTCTCACTTTAATTATCAAATCCATATCTGTCTCATCATGCGCGATGATAAAATTCACCCACACCAGCCTTATCATTATCTCTTCCCTCCACTTATCTCTGTTCACATCATTAAAGGAGTAATCACTGTTAAATCCAAAGTTAAATCCATGTGTGTACGGGCCGTGCAAAGTGCTGTGCTGTTTCGATGATGTAACGGAGCCGGAGCTTTACAGATATATATATATACTATTGTTTTAATTATGATTTTATTTTTGTGTTTGGAGAGTTTGCCTCTAACTCTTACATTAACCTCTTTTTATTGCACTTCCTCATTCCTTATATGGTAACACTTCATAAGCATTGCCGGAACATATTCACTTCCCCGTAACCCTTTTGTTTCCATACAACATGCACATGGTACAGTATTTGACTCAGAAAATGGATTATTATGGATATGGCTTATATACCTCATTTGTCTCTTAATAAACCAGGGAGAACTTACAGACACATCATGCGTACCGTGTGCCAGTAAGTGTCTCGAGGCTTGGCGGACATTTCATGCAATTCTTACATCATTTTCAAATTTAACATTCATATGAAGATGGCTTTGGACTGAATTGATGCAAACAGGTTTGCTATGATGGTTTGTGACTCCAATCGCTTGAACAGTTATAGGACTGAAATTGCTACAAACCCGTTCACACCCAAGTCTCCATCAGTGAACAGCCAGTAATCTCAACAAAGTGGACTTTATACTAATTACCTAAAACACATTTTCTGCTACACAAACCCCCTTTAACCTCAGAGCACACAGTTATACAGAAGAAGGAGTTTATTTATGGTCCTGCTATCTGGTGTCACCCAAATGAGGATGGTTTCGCTTTGGAGTCCGGTTCTTCTCCATGACATTTTTCCTCCCCTCTGGCTTGCTCATTAACAAGCAATACAACTTAAAATGTTTTTTACTTTTTACCTTATATCCAGGAATTAGTTTTTTTGTAAAGTTGTGTTGATGGAGGTGCGAGGCCACAGTGCTAACCACTACACTACCATGCCGCAATTTTTTTTTATTAATAATTAAATAAATAATCTACCATATAATTTTAATATAACCTAAACCTCTTCTAAAAAACATACAATCAAGTCTCTTTATATACAAACAAAAAAAAAGATTTTCCAAATTAAATTCTAACAGCGTTTTTACACAACTGGATAAAATTCTTTTTTCCTTATTATTATTATTATTATTATTATTATTATTATTATTATTATTATTATTATTATTATTATCAATTTATTTATTTATTTGTTTGTTTGTTTTTTCATTTATTTATCTGTGTATTCATTCTTCACTTTGTGTGTTTGTTTTGCTGGTATCAGACTCCTGGGTGTTTTATCCGTGCCATATCCGTTTCATCATATAATTTGAAAGTTTATTTATAATGTCTTAAATTTAAAGTGTAAAATTACCTTTATTCCTGTAAGAAGCTGATTACAGCGGCAGCCTTCAGGCTTTTCCAGACTGACACACGAGTGGACTTTTTTTTGTTAGTCTCACAAGTGTGAGTTTCCCAAAAGTTTTGTTTGTACCCGGGGCGTCAAACCTGTATTTCGATACTACAGTGGTGGCAAAAGTCAAGCAAACATTGGTGGAGTTCAATGCTTAAATGGCATTCTCGAATGTTTAAACTAATGACAATCAAGATAATAAGAATACTTTGGTACTACAACAATCAATATTTAGTATGAAGCCCTTTATTCTGCAAAACCTGCTGCATCCGGCTGGGCGTAGGGTCAAGTCCAGTGTTACTCTGGGAGAGAAAGTGGGATAGGAAAACCAGTTTGTCCTCAACTCACTTGGGAGGGGAAAAAAATAAAGCAGACCCTAAATGAAGACGGGGAACTTTGCCTAGATTTGTCCTGACATGGAGACCACGGGGTGTTTTCCATTGATAAGAAAGACACCCGACCGTTCGATCTGGTTTCGGTGTCCCCAGAGGAGTGATGCTTGTTCTCATTAGCTTTAACAGGGATACCTGATCATGGAAGAGGGGCTTTGTATGAGCGAGACCTTGTGTAAGTCCCTCAGGCTCAGAGGAGATGGATACAGGAAGAGTCACATGAGGCACTATCAGCACAAGCTTTTCCTCTTCAAGCTACAGACAGAACTGGAGCTCGAAATTAGAGATAAAGAAGCGTGCATGGGCAATATCGCCAAGAGGTCGTCTCTCTCTTTCTCTCTCTCTCTCCCTATGTACAGGTATGTGTGTGTGTGTGTGTGTGTGTAGAGAAGAAAGAAAGAAAGGGAATGACAAAGACAGCTTAGTACCTGACGCTGTAATCAGAGTCAGTAACTCAATAAAAAAAAAGGAAAAAGAAGAAGAGGAAGAAAAAGAGCAAGAACAACAGCTTTGTCCTTAGAGGTTGAGAACAAAGCTGCTTGTGGACAGATTTATGTCCAGACCGCAGAACCTCTTTTTTCTCATTTCAAGCTATAACCGCTGCTGGATGAAGACTCAATACACAACCGGGCTGAGTCAGAGCTTTCTTTAAAACCGTCTGGGAGAGAGAGACAGAGAGAGAGAGACAGAGAGAGAGACAGAGAGAGAGAGACAGAGAGAGAGACAGAGAGAGAGAGACAGAGAGAGAGACAGAGAGACAGAGAGAGAGAGACAGAGAGAGAGACAGAGAGAGCTTTAGATAAATCCAGATGTATGACTTTGAGTCAACTTAAAGGTGAGTGAGTTTGAAATGAATAATTTTACAAGAGGGTTCAAGTCAAAGCAGGACTCGTCGTCATGAGCAGAAGAACGAAGGTGTAAAAACGATCGACGTTTACAGAAGACTTCAAGCACGTACGGTGATGAGACTCTTAGCCGCAATAAAAAATAAAGAAGGCCACGAGTCCATGATCCCGACCCGAGGTGACTCAGGGCGCACTGCAGCCGTTCCCGTGAACATTCAGTGAGCTTTGAAAAGTGACAGATAACTTGTGGAAACTTGCAGAAGACACACATCCATCTGTCACCAGCACCACTTTTATATTTACATTATAGGAACTCTACATCACCCATATAGTCATTCCCAGACATTTCCACGTTTGGGAAATCAAAGGAGTTCCTGGGAGGCCGGCGTGTCAGACGTGAAGCAGACAGTCTGATCATGGCTCTGGCGCACTGAGAAAATTTGCATTAAGCAAACACTGGAATGAGTGCATTAGTGTCGCAGGGGATCATATAGAGAAATAAAGAGAGGTTTTACTCTCAGGACCGTGTTGTGTTATTCTGTACGGTTTGACTGGTTCGACTCAAACACCATTAGTATTTGCTAGCAGTAAACACTTACATTAAACAAAATAAATAAGTGTGACACCTAAAAATTAATTTAAAAAAAAAAGGAAACTAAAAAATTTTAATAAAATGTATATAATGATTGCATTATGCTGTTATTTGTCCGATCTCTAATGCACAATCCCTGACAAGATCTTTAATGAAGATCTCTAACGAACAAAGCAGATGTAACAGTGTTGCTGTAGGAAGGACTTTCTAAAATGACAGGAAGGCAACTCATCTTTCCAGTTCACTGAGTTGTGTAAAGGTTTATGAGTCATGCTGCTTTATACTCTGAAACTTTTGGACTAGTGAGAAGTGAATCAGTGAACCGGTGACAAAAAAAAAACAAAAAAAAACTTTAAGCTAGACTTATACTGGAGACAAATAATCTAAGAGTAAAATAGAGTTCCTTGGGCAGTGCATCATGTGATTAATGTCTCACACATCATCCTCAGTGCGGTCGGGAAAACGTGGATGTCTGAGTGACACTGGTGTGATGTTTATCTGCTACGTGATGAGAGAATGATTCGACTCTGGATCAAAACAACTGCAGGAAGTGAATCAAACCATCAAACGAATGACTTTGTAGTGTTTTCATGTTAGCTGCTAAACTGCACCAAGGGACCAAGCTGGTGAATGATGAACGTCCTGCACAAACTGGGAACAAAAAGAAACTCGTGTTTAAAAAATAAATACATAAATAAATAAATAAATAACTAGTTACAGTTATTACAGTGTATAATTATGGAATCTTTTTATATTTAAACCCAGCTCCGTGAAGAGTACACTCCCAGTCCGGTCTCCTCCGTCATTATGCGCAGCGTGACATCGAAAGTCCGCAGTGTTCAGGCTCCGAGTTATTCATCAGAAGGTCGTCGGTTTTTAGCCCCAGCTCCGCCAGGTTGCTCCTGTTGGGCCCTTGAGCCGACCCTTACCCCTGTCTGCTCCATGGGTGCTGTATAATGGCTGACCCCCTCCTACTAACAGGACGCTGGGATTATGGGTTAAGTTATGGAAAATTATGAATTTTACTATATAATAAAGACCGAACTTACAGTAGAAACAAATCAAACAAATCTAAAGAATCGTTTATATGATTCTGATTTTGATTTAAGTGTTTGATCCCATATTAGGTACACCTTGTGTTGAATTATTACACACACACAGTGACTGTCATCATACTTCAGCCTCACACTGTGAGTCACAATGTTATGAAGTGTTTTTATTTCTTTGAATCTGAATTCATAGCGACTGAGCACACACACACACACACACACACACACACACTTTGGCAGTGTTTCTAACATGATGTTGTTTCTTATAGTCTCTCATTATGTTGACTCAGTGTAGCAATTCCTAAAATAAATAGAAAAAGACACCCGTCCACGCCGGCTGCTGCGCCTCTGATGCTGCTTACTGACGACATTCGAGCAGATGCAGCTCCGGCGCTTTGAGGTGGGAGGTGGAGCGTGTTTGTGGTTCCTGTGGCTTCGATCACGGCGTGGCTGTTGATGACACTGGGCTGTTTTGAGAGTCTTGGCTAACGCTTTTTTTTTTTTTTTTTTTTTTTTTGCTGACAGGGGTGTGTTTTCCTGCTGTTTCAGCCCTTCTATGTACATTACCGGTGTGTTTGGCGTGTTGTTTGTCCTGAGATGCAATAAACTTCCTGTCTGCTCCTTCTCTCTCTCTCTTACACAGACAGGACTGCAGACCCTCCGCACACAGGCTGGGTTTTTTATTTCACACGGTGTGAGGTCTAGAGGCAGTGGCTGGTCCCCGGGGACGAGAGGTATCCGTAGTGCTCGGGCCGACCTGCCTGGCACCAGCTGTTGGGTTCACAGGACTGAGAGAGCAGCATGCCACATGACACACCACCGCTCGGGCTTTTACTTTGCCTACTTTTACCTGCTATGGAGAAATCACGACGATGTCATTATAGTGATGTTTTCCATTAAACTCAAAACCTTGGTTATAAAATAAAAGCGATTTGAATTTGGGTTTATTTTTCAGTTGATGGTTAAAGAGTTTGTAGAAACAGTTATAAGGTTGAAGCTAATAAATAATCTGATCAGTGAAAAATATGTAATATTTTCTAATATTTTCTCATTAATATCTATAGGTGCAGGTGTTTGTTTACATTCAGCACGTACTGTAGCTAATTAGTCTTTTTTTAAGTAAGTCGGCACATAACTGTTCATAACTCCACTTTTACTCGACATTGATGAATATATTATGATTTATTTTGATTTATTTATTTATTTTATTCATTATGATTTATGATGCAGGTTAAACATGAGGCAGATATCTAAGTACTGCAGAAGTTTCATTTAATTCCGTCCAGACAGTTTTGCGTGATGCTGTGACAAACTGGCTGGACAGACATACAGACATACAGACAGAATTATTTCCGAGACTGGTTTCTGGTCCTTTTATCTAGAAATTTAAAGATATTATTAAAATAGCGAGTTCTGATCGATGTACAGATAAAACCTTTCTTTTATTTATACATATCGCTTTGAAACCTATTATTTTAAACATGCATCCAAATTTGGCCCAGTGGTGGCGCTAGAGTTTTTAATTGGTGCCAAATTATTTTTTCTATGTATATGGGTAACCATAGGAAGTAAAAGAAGACAAAACATACTCCTTCTATGCACTCACTACACATTTTATTATTATTATTATTATTATTATTATTATAAAAATTTATTATATTTTTTAAGTCCTAAATTCAAGCAGCTGTACAAAGTACAAAGGAAGATTTAAGCTGCAGGGTGAAAAAGGGTTCATCATCCTCTGTTTTTCTCTGTGTGTTTTTCACACACCTGTTCAGTAATTCCTCATGTACAAATAATGGCATCCGTCTGCTGAACCTGTTGCCATGGCAACCACACACAGCTTCAGTACAGAATGAGCAAGAGCAGGCGGCTATAGAAGCCAAGAATACGGTGTGTGTGTGTGTGTGTGTGTGTGAGGCTATGTGTTGGTATGTTGATTCCAAATTGATACATTATTATTATTATTATTATTATTATTATTATTATTATTGTTATTATTGTTATTATTATTAGAGAACAATACATATTTAATAAAAACATAGGAATGTTTCATGTATATCAATGTATAGATATATGTGTGGATTTTAAATTCATGTAATGTAAACAATAAAGCACTTTTTGTAAGTCGCTCTGGATAAGAGCGTCTGCCAAATGCCTAAATGTAAATGTAAATGTAAATGTAATAAATCAAAAATTCCAAGAAATGTGAAAGTGCTAAACCCCAAAGCTAAACTTTGCAGTTTCATGAGGAAGGAGAACAACGCGATGTGTAAACTGTTAAAATGTCCCCGTGCTCCACCTCAAACCACAAACCACGAGAAAGAATTCTGCTTTTATATTGTGTACAAGATGTAATCCTGCCGCTCTCTGCGTTATATCCACTGAACCCACGCTCTCTCTGTGTTGTAGTGAGGTACGAAAGACTCTGGACTAATCACTGAGTTCAAATCCCAGTACTCTCACTAATGGGTTCTTGAGCGAGACACTTCACCGCCAGCTCTTCATCCCTCAGACCAGTGACCGTGATCTGCAGCACTCACAGCGTAGGTTAAAAGCATCTGCTCGTTGTTTAATAAAGTGGGTGCATTTTACTTAATTTAATAAATAAACAAAACAAATCCAAATGACTAAACTATTAAAACCCCTTTTCTCTACGCTCTTCTATCGATAGTTAAAAGTTACTACAATAAAAACTTAAATTGCTCCTCCATGGACTACAGACACAATCCTTTATTATTTTAGATGAAATCTGTTTCTTTTCCTAACACTGTACTCCAGGGTTACAGGGCGTTTTAGGTTCGTTGTTGGGTTTCTGCTGAGTTCTTGAGGTAGATTAATGTTCTTAGCTTGCTGAAAGATTTCTCCACAGACCCTTTACGAGTTCTTCTACAAAAAACCGAAGGAAACCCATAAGTTGTCCAGATTCAGGATTAGGTTTAGGGTTATTGGTACATTGAAATGGTGCTTTAGGGATCTTTGTGTTCTTAGCTTGCTGAAAAAGTTCTACATAGACACTTTATGTGTTCCTCTCTGGACCATAGAAGAAAAGTGGTCTAGGTTTATGGTACTGTTAATATTAGACTAAGTGTTTGGTTTGATTAATGTTTTAGGGTTCTTTAGCCCTTAAAACTCAAGTGGCGAGGATCCGTGCCGGGAACAGAGCATTAGTCAGTGATTGGTTTTTCAAAAAAAACTGCTTATATGGAAGTCCCGCCAGTGTGTGTGTGTGTGTGTGTGTGTGTGTGGACAAGGGAGGCTTCAGACATCAAACTTTGTGTTTGGGTTTTTGGACATGTCAGACAGAACCCAAATTATAATTTCGGCGCCACGCCTTCTCGCCCAACAACAGTGTCTAAGCTCACAAATGGGCTTCTGGAGGAATTGTCAAATGGTACTGTACATAAACACACTCCTGAACCACGTGGAAAGCCTTCCCAGAAGAGTTGAAGCTGTTATAGCTGTTATAGGGCGGGGCCAACATCATGTTAAACCCTATGGATTAAGAATCGGATGTTACTCAAGTTCATATGCATGTAAAGGCAGGCGAGCGAATACTTTTGGCAATAGAGTGTGTTTATATACTCTACATGGTGTATCTTTATAAAATCACTATTAAAAATAGTTTAAAATGCTCTGCCTTTTGTAGATTTTTATATAAAGTTCTACCTTAAATAATTTTGGTATCATCAATAATCTATAATTATACACAGATTATACTTGCACTGTATAGATCAGTTTTTATTCGGTTTCTTTAAAGGTTTCTACATAGACATATTTTAAATAAATATTTTCACTCTAGACAGCTAAAAAAAAAAATCTTAAATGTTTTAAATGAACTCCATCATTGGTTTAGGGCTTCACTGGTTATCTTGGGTTCTTTAGAGAGCTTCATAGCTTCTTAATATGGTTTTACTCTATGAGTAAGAGGGAAACAGTTATAGTGTTATACACACAATGTTTAACAGTACCTTCATGACCAACCAAAGAGGCCTTCATTATTCAGGATTAAAAACGTTTCTCCTAAAAGTTATTTTAGTTATACTTTCATGGTAAGTTTCAGTTCTTTAATTGGGTTCTTTATATAATATGTGTGATTCTCCATAGACAAGAAAAATAGTTGTGTCATATAGATTTTTTTAAACGTGTAGGTACTTTACGGTAGGTTCTTGATAACACCTATAAGTGCATAGTTTGCCAGCTTCCTAAAATGAAACCCTTTCTAATAGTTACAGCTCATTAATTGAGTATATACTGTAAAACCTATCATTTGTGTTCTAGATTAAGGTTAGAGTCAGATTTAGAAAGTTCTTCGGGTTCAACCCTAGAAATGTTCATACCTGCAAGGTTTCCTCCATAGATCCGTCCAGTTAAAGGAGTGTTCTAGATTCAATCATTTTGTCTCGGGTCACTTTTAGGGTTACAGAAAAGGTTCCGTGTTCCTTGAGTGTTTCATAGGTGCCAAGAAAAAGTATTTCCCCCCCTTTCAGTGTCTTATACTGTATGTATGCATATTTGTCAATCTTATCTCTGGAATGGAGATCATTTCACTTGCTGAAGAATATAAAGTTATACAACACTCACTGGCCTGGTGTGAAAAGGTAAATGTCCCCAATCAACAAATTCCCCTAATCTAATTGATAATTTTGCTTCAATAAACTAGAAACACCCAGGATTGATACCTAAATAGAACCCTTCAAGCAATATGAAATAGGCAAAAAAGTCTCAACAAAAAAAATATTCAAATAGATAAGTTGATTAAAACCATTTTGGAGGGTCTGAGACTCTACAGTGACTCTCACAGTGAGAGATATTATTTACGAATGGAGAAAAATGGTGAATCTTCCTTGAAGCAGCTGGTCTCATAAAATTCCTTCAAAACGGTTCGGGAATCATCCAAGAATTGTAAAAAATCTGAAAAAAACATCTAAAGAACTGCATGCCTTGCTCGTCTCAGACAAGGTCAGCATTCATTATTCTGTAATTGGAAAGGAAATGTGTGAAAATGATATCCACATTAGAGTTGCAAGGCAAAAAAAAAAAAAACATTGATAACCAAGAAGAACATAAAGGTTTATCTTACATTTGCCAAATGAAAAAAACAGCTGCATGACTGATGAATTCAAGCCATTTGGGACAATGTTTTATAGACTATTAATTTGAATCTTTTTGATCTTTGTTGTCATCTTACGTCAGGCAGTAAACTAACACGACATTCAACAGAAAGATGGAAGATGCACGTGTCAGCAGTAAAATAGTGTGGGGATGCTTCACTGCGATAGGCTTGAATTAAAGCACTTCTACAAAAAAGACTGGGACAAATCAGTTGTTAAACTTAAGTCAAGGACGAATAAGATTTCATATGGGCGATGCGCTGTACTGTAAGTGTTAATTTTAGAACTGTTTTGTGTTTTCTCATTTTCTCCTTGTCTCATGTTACGTCTTGTATGAGAATCTGAAAGCCCTTATTGTGATTCTGATGTAAAAATAGAGGAGACGAGGTGGGGACAAATAGTTTCTCGCAGCAACCTTTCTCACTAGAGGTGTAACGTTTTAAAGACTCTATTCTCTAAGAAAACTGAGCATTTAAAGTGCTCTATAAAGTACTTTTGAGGTTCCACAAAATGACAACTCAAGAATCTTTAAGGATTCAAGGTTTAAGTATTTGCTTCTGCAATCATGAATAATTTGTCTGACATTGTCAACACTTTAGTCTCCCAAGCAAAGGGACCATAACGCTTTAAATCTGCCACCATCATTCCTGTTCCAAAGACCTCAGCAGTGTCATGCCTGAATGAATATCGCCTAGCACTAACCCTGATAGTTATAAAGTGCTTTGAGTGGCTGGTCATGGATCAACTAAATAGGAAAATTGATGCCAGCATTTACCCCTATCATTATGTGCATACAGGAAGAACAGGTGCACTGCAGATGCCATCCTGTGGTACATTGTTTACCTGGGCCTCACCCACCATCAAAGCAAGAATTCTTTTGTCAGGCTAATCTTCCTGGATTTTAGTTCCGCTTTTAATCTAATCATCATGCTAAAAAAACTGGAGACACTCAGGCTGAGTCCATCATTATGCAAATGGGTACTGGACTTGAAGCAGACATCACGTATTCCCCATCATCCTCAACACTGGCTCCCCACAGGGATGTGTCCTGAGCCCCCTGTTGTGCTGACCTCCGGCTGTTCATCCACACTCCCAAGCGCCCACATAGTCAAGGGGTAAGATTAATTTCCCATAATGATGAGACAGAGTGCAGGTTACAGGTTGGACAAATGAAGGCTTGATGCAGACCGAACAACCTCTGCAACAATATGAATAAAACAAAGAAAATGTTTGTGAAGTTCAGGAAAATTGTCAGGAGCCCTTCCACTCCTTTGCATTGTTAGAGCAGCTGTCAAGGTTGTCTTCAGCGTCAAATACCTGGAGACCCACATCAACAATGATATCACCCGGACCACCAACTCCAAGAGCTTATTAAAGGAGGTCCATCAACGGATGTACTTCCTGAGTAGGATCAAGTGGGATGCTCACGTCTTTTTACAGACATGTGGTGGAGAGCATCCTACTATTATGTTTTGCTGTGTAGTACCAAAACTACCTGCACAGACAATCATTAAAAGTAATTTTCCCACATTTGAAGATGTTTACATTTGCAAATGCAGGAACAGGCCTGCCAGTATCATCATGATGGACTCTTTAGACCCTGTTTATGGACTGGTTACTCATGTAGAAAACTGTGCATCATTAGGGCCAAAACAAGCAGGTTGAGGAAGAGCTCCTGTCCAGCAATCTTACCCATCGGACTCTCAAACACTGCCACACACTAGAGACTTGTTTTTTAAATGTGCAATAACTCCCACACACCAGTGACTCTTTTCATGTGCAATAACAACCACACACTACAGACCTTTTTCATTTGCTGTATTACTGAATTCTTGAATATTTACACTCAATTGATACTGATTAGTACTATTTAACTTCCTGTTTTACCCATAAGATTATATTGTTTTTCAAAATTTTATCTTATTATATATTTTTTTTGTCTAGGGTCTTATTTCATTGATGCTTTTGCCAGAACCTTGGTATCTAGTTCTGGTCCATCTCATAAAACCGTGTTTTGCAATGACAATAAAAATTCTTGACTCTTTCGAAATGAGAGTGCTATCAGGAACCTGTTCTAACAGGTAAACCCTAAGTTGTAGATGTTTCCTTTTAGTGGCAACTGAAGAAGGGTTCTTAAGATAGATATAGAATTATATAATTATATTAACCCAAAGGATTATACACTCTATAAAATAATGGTTCTTCAACGGTTCTTTAGGCTGGTAAACATGTTTAATTACTTACAACTACAAACTCTACTCTATGTTGAAAGCTTTCTAATAGAGAAACACTCACACACCATCTATACTGCTTTATCCTCTATTCAGGGTCACGGGGTGCCTGGAGCCTAACCCAGGAGGTATAGGGGTACACCCTGGACATCGTGCCAATCCATCACCGATCACACACACTACAGGCAAGTAGCCAATTAGCCTTCTCTGCAGGTCTAACCCACCAAGCACGGAAAGAAGATGCAAACTCTATGCACACAGAGATGGGAATCAAGCCTGGCCAGGAATCGAACCCGGACCCTAGAGGTGCAAAGCAACAGTGCTAACCACCACACCACCGTGCCGCCACTAGAGAAACACTCATCTGACATCTATAACATTTAGAAAAGTCCCTTCACAGCATCTAGCTGGGTCAAAAACACCCTGGAGGAGGTAGGCATATTATCATGAACGACTATAAGAATAAACACTAACGAAAGGTCACACTATTGAAAGACCTGATTAGACCTCCTAAAAGTAAAAAAGATCATTTTGGAATGGAGTGATTGGAAGTGAAGAGTGTGAAGAAGGGAAAAAAAGGGCTCATGTTTCAAAGAACAGCACATCATCTGTCAAACATGGTGGAGGCAGTGCTATGGTATGAGCATGTACGGCTGCCAGTGGAACTGGGTCACCGTTGGATATGGATGATGTGACTGCTGATAGAAGTAGCAGGATGAATTCTAAAGTGTTTAGAGCTCTACTGCTGAGAGTCAGGCAAATGCTAAAAAAAATAATAAAATGGCAGAACATGTCACAGTACAGATGGATAATGACCCAAAATATACTGCGAAAGCACCCCAAGGCAAAGGAACGGAATGTTCTTAAAGGGTAAAGCCAGTCCATGACCTTAATCCGACTGAGCGTGCTTTTTACTGAAAACCAAACGGAAGCAGAAAGACCCACAAACCAGCAGAAACTGAAAACAGCTGAAGTAAAGACCTCGGCCTGGTCATGGGTTCCAGACTTCTGGTAGTCCGAATTTTTTTAAATAATCCTAATATTAATGTTTGTAGAAATACTTTTAACTGGATGAAATCATATAAAAATACAAATACAAACACTTTAAAGCCCTATGCAGTTTCTAGATTAAATCTAAAAAGTCTACACTTCAATTATATCAAATCCAACGTGGTGGGCAAAAAATGAAACATTGCATCACTGTCCAGATAATTATGGACCTGACTTTTGTACAGATGTACTGTAACTCACTCACTCATCACCTTTACTGCTTTATCCTGTATACAGGGTCATGGAAGGGCCTGGAGCCTATCCCTGGAGACTTCCCCAGTCCAGATCCAAGGAGCCAATCAGGAGGCGGGGCACACCCTGGACGGGATGACAATCCATCGCAGGGCACACATACATACGGTACACACACTCTCATGCTCATTCACACAACTTTGGGGAAAATTGGGATTGGGAAATTAGTCTAATCTGCATGTCTTCAGACTGTAGGAGGAAACCCACCAAGCACGAGGAGATCACACAGATCCGGGGAGGGAATTGAACCTGCAACCTGGAGGTACAAGGCGACACTGGTAACCACTAAGATGCAGTGTCACCTTGTACTGGAAATGAATCTGGAAAAACATAATCTGTGAAATGCACGTGTTTTATAGAATAAACTAATATAAATATAAAGAATATACTGTTTATTTTTTTCCTTCTGTAATTGCTTTCATTTTATGATTTTTACAAATGTTTCTGTTATTTTCATTCATTCTTGTATGAGTTTTACTTTTTGTGTGATTTATTTGCTATCGTGATTTTTTGACAAGATTTGTTTATTTTCATAAGTATTTTTTTTTTAACATTTGAACAGGGTCTTCCATCCATCCATCCATCCATCCATCAATACAGGAACATCTGTGGTCCAACTATGGACCGTGAAGGCCAATGGTGACTATTGTATTTATTCAAAAGAGATTTGGTTTAACAAATAAATAAAATTATATTCACTGAAAAATTACATCACTGCTTTAGTCTATTTTCTTTGAAGAAGAAAAAGAACACGCATAAATTTGTTACATATACAGTATGTTACAGCACAGTGAAATTATTTTCTTCACATACCCTTGGCTAGTTAGGAAGCTGTGGTCAGGATGGCGGGTCAGCTATGATACAGAACCACAGGACCGAGAGAGAGTTAAGGGCGCTGCTCAAGAGCTCAAGAGTGTCAGCTTGACCGTGCTGGGGCTTGAACCCCTGACCTTCTGCTCAGCCACCCGGCACTTGGGCCACCACTGCCTGTTGTTTCATGTTTTTACTTTTTTTTTCTTTTTTTTACCTGTGAAAGTTTTCACTCAGCGCTTAGAAACCGGTAGCGTATATTAGGTAGGGACTGAGTGTACAGTATTTAAATGCATTCCCAGTCCATTAATGGATCCCGTTACTCTAAAATATGAAAGAAACTTACAACGGCTCATATAGTTTAATAAACTGTGACAGGGAAAGACATCCAGCGCACTACAGAGTGCCAAAAACAGCAACGATGGAATCACATTCTGGATCGTCTCTCTCTCTCTCTCTCTCTCTTTTCTACCCTAAAGCATGGAACAAACTCACAGCGGCTTTAAATCTGATTTATGACTTGTCAACTCCTCATAACCCTTCAGCTCATTGGCTGAGGTGCTTTACAGCAGCGTCATGCGTCCAAACACTTAAAAGTAGCGAGAACTCCCCGAGGCAGCCGGTGATTACGGCGTGCCGTCCTTCTGGCTCCTGCTGCAGACGTCACCTGCCCACTCTTCACCTGAGAAAGAACATGGATGCTTGCGGTTTTCCTGAAGCGATTCCTGCTGCTTCCTGCAAGTGCTGGAATGTCCTCCAGGTGCAACTTTATGTCCTTCCTGTAGCAACTCCAAAAGAAGAAGTAGAAGAATAAGAAAAATCTAATCCTAAAAGCTTTAACAAGCTTGACGGGAGCTTAAACCTCACCTGCGGGGTGTATCGATCGATCGCAGCAGAGATACAGGGCTGCTCAACGGCTTTAATATCTTTCTGCAATATTTTCATCACCCTCGTCCACTCGTCTTTCCCCGAGTGACTGGCTGTCTTCGCCCACAACAGCTGATCAATAATAAATTTCAGACTCTTATTGACACTGCGAGCTGCACACGCTGATTAAGCTCTGGATAGAAGTAAGAGTGCACTGTTTATCCCGTATAAACAGGAAATCAAAAACGGCTTTGAGTTTAGTGCAGAAATATGAGCCGTGAAATGATTAATTATAGATATTTCAGTAGCATTTACCTTAAACATAACTGTTTGTTTTTCATTTCTTTTTTTCTTTTAAACAGTTTAAAAAGTTGAATAATATTTAATTAGTCTTGCGTTTTTAGTTATTTAGTGTGATTTTTTTTTTTACTTTGAATCTCCCCAGCATTACCCTTCATCACAACAGCACCAGGGACGTTTCCGACAGCTGTGCACCTCTGCAATAAGGCCAGCCAAAGACAACTCCGTCTCTCAGCTAGTGCATGTTGTCCCAATTCCTCATGGAAAACAACATATGGTGGCGACTTGATCACTTTGCAGTAATGACTTTCCATTTTTGCTCGAAAACCAACTCTCTGGGGAAATTATATAACCTAATGTGTTTCCAGACTTAATGCACAGAAGGTGTGTGTCCTCCTTTAACCTCTTGTGTGAACCACAAAACTTTTTTTTGAACAAATATATAATTGCGTACTACAGTGCATTGCTTCCAGACACAAATCATTAAATCAAATAAAAAAATCTTAAAAGATAATAATAATCATTATTATTATTACTATTATTAGTAGGAATAGTAGTAGTAGTGGTAGTATGCACACAAGGACCGCCTCTTACCTTACACACCCCGCCCACTTCTATACTTAACACCAGAATTTATTTTCCCAGCTGACGCTTGCAGCATGTAAGCAGCGCAACAGACACGAGGAAATAAAACGTGCTGGAGTGTTGAGTCATCCTCTTATTTGATTTATTTCAGTGTGTTGTGCATCAGGAGTTCATTTACCACAATGATTTTCCCTACAAACCACTCGAAGGTTATGTAAGCTCTCGTGTGTTTATGTTTAGAGAGTAGACGAGTGCCAGCCCGCGTTCCTGCATTTGTGTAGAAATATCACTTTCTATAAATATCATTACAACCATTCTCTAATAACTTTCACTGTAGTTACAAAAGAAAAATCTTAAATTAAAAAAATAGATTTGACATGTTTTTTACATGCACTTCATGCTGTATTTGTATTTTTGATTCTGATGGCTCATAAGATATTGATTCATATTTTATATAGGTTGTGCTGGTTATTATGAAGATTAATAATCTACCTATTAAAAACATGTTAAATCCTGTTAAAGAAACATGCTAACACCTATAATTGTTGCTCTGACAAATATTTCTGAAATTTGGCACCTGTGGAAGGAGTCTCCAGTACCAGGGGTATGTAGAGTTGGAATGGGTGTTTAGAACTGGTATAACATAACAATAACTAACTGGTTTTACAGATCTTCCACAACATCAAAATTAACCATAAATAGAAAAAAGTTATGCACAATTATTTTCCCTGAAAACATCTCAAAGGTTATGCAAGCTCTTGTGTGTTTATGATTGGTCAGCCTGCGATTCTTTATTTGTGAAGAAATATACTTTTCCAAAATTTTCACTAAAACCAGTTCACTATTCTGGAAATAACTTTCACTGTGGTCAGACTACAGGAGAAAAACTCTACCAAAAAATATTGTTTTTTTTTTACATACACCACATATTATATTCTTGATTCTGAGTGTCAAGAAGATATAGATTTTTTTATTGTATAAGCAATAATAATAATAATAATAATAATAATAATAATAATAAACCTTTTAATAAAAAAAAACATGTTAAACCTATAATTGTTGATTTTACAAATATTTTTGAAATTAGACGTCTGTGGAAGGAGTCTCCAGTACCAGTTGTATGCAAGTTTTCAAGGACTTTTGAAATTAGTGTTAATAACTGCTATAACATAACAGCAAACAATAACTAACGCCAAATGTAACCATAAACGGATCAAAGTTATGCGCTGATCTTTAACTAAGCACAATTATGAATCTTAGTAAAATTGCTAACAAAAAAATAAAACCTTTCATGATTAAAAAAAAAAAAACACACACTGAGTTTAATGCATTCAGTTAAAACATTCCTTGATAAAAAGTTTTCTGTAAGAGCATGCTCTAAAATGTTTTATTCTTTACTTATTGCCCTAATACAACTTTATTCCCAGATCAAATTCCTTCCAGTTCAAGTTTCAAATGTTTTTGTGATTGAAATCATTAGTGGACAGAGCAATGTTTTGGACTTCATGTTTAGAACTGACGTCTTTTGCTTATCTAAAAAGCAAAACCAAACACAGACTCCCGGCTCATAAGGACGTGTTTAGCCGATATCTGCACTGCATTTAAATACGCGTTGCTGTTTCTGAAAAGGCCATGCATTCTAAACACATTCTTTAGTGCTCTAAAACAAGCCTGGCTATTTATTTCTGATATCTCAGAAGGCACACAGTCACATTCTTCACATGTTCTACAAAACTTTTAAACTAAACGAAAGAGAGAGAGAGAGAGAGAGAGAGAGAGAGAGAGAGAGAAAGAGAGAGAGAGAGAGAGGGGAGCTTTGTTTAAGGCCAAACCACTACTGAGAGTCACATGAGCTTTGAAGAAATTGGTTTAAATCCTATAATTGTATGGTGTTGCAATAAGAGGAGAATAAAGAGGGGGAAAAAGTAGGACAGAGAATAATGTGTTAGTTTAAATCTATTCTAAAAACTCACATTTTAGGCTATTAAAAATACTGACTAGTCAGGATAATATCTTACAATCGCTGCAAGAGTGAGTTAGAAGGTTTGTTGTTCTAGCTGTGAACATCAACGGCCATAGTAAGACTGGAGCAGTATTAAAGCAGAATGAGACAATAGGTCGACAGGAAATTTTGAAAAAAGAAAAAAAAAAGAAAGAAACGAGCACCCGGAGTCTTCTAGAAACAGACATGCAGGCCAAAGAGACGGAGAAAAGGCATTACAGAGCACTTTAATGATTGTCTCTGAGAGCATCCTGCACTAACTAAACAGCATCACCTGCTTCACAAACGAGAGCTTCGACTGGTTTTCACGTTTTCCTTTTGCAGTTTTTTTTTCCCGCAAACAAACTTTAAATGAACATCATAAACATCCCAAAGAGAGAAAAAAAAAAATCAACAAATTATAATAAAAAATAAAAATGAACTGAAAAAAAAATGAAAGCATTTTCGACGCAAGACACATGTTTCACATAACATCAAGGCTCATCTCATATTCAAGTCATGGTGCAGTTTGTCATACACGTACATAATCAATCCACTTAGAAAAGCCATGGCAGCATTATAATTTCACAACTGAAATAATAATAATAATAATAATCATAATAATAATAATAATAAAACACTACATTCCTATGAGGCATGTCAAATCCCTCAATGAAACACTGAAACAAAATAAAGCTCCACAGTTATCGAGCTACAACAGAAAAACAATCATTCAAATGAACTTTTTTTTTTTGTAGGTCTTTGGTCAAAGGTTAGCATCACAGTTTAGATGCAGTCAGCAAGGATTTGCTTAAGTCTTTAGCCTCGGCGGCTGTTCTTACGCGTTCGTAGCCCAGCACGGACATGGACTGGTGGCAGTAATCCTCGACTTGTTTGATCTGCTGGATGCTCAGGAGCGTCCTCCAAGCGCTCGCCGCCAGCGTGGCGTTCCTGGATGACACGATGAACGGCTTGGAGGACGAGTTTGTCCCGTTAGTCATGTTCAGGGCGAATGACTCGACGTCGTGATTGGCGCTGAGGTTAGCGAAGCGGTAAACCTGACGAAGTACTTTTACCGGATTTTCCACCAGGTCCTCGTAGCGCACTGCCAGATACTTTCCCTTCAGCCAGCTGGGAGGGTTCAACGCCGTCCTCAAGGTCCTGTAGGTCCTATCGCATATCACCTCCATGGCCCCGATAGAGTGGTAGTCGGCGCCGTCCTTTTTGTTCGTTTTGTGCGCGGCGTCTGCGAGCGGTAGCCGGCGAAGTTTAGGATCGCGACTCCTGACCACCTGCAGGTTCTCTCGGATCAGTCCGTGCCTGGATTTGATCCTGGAGTTGGCCACGGCCCTGGGGTCCCTTACCAAGTGGATGACTTTTAGCTCCAGTGAGGGATCTTCCATGAGAGGTGCCAGGACGTTGACGTCCAGAATGCGCACCCCTTTAATAACGATAGTGTTGTACTTCAGACACTCGTCCTCCAGCAGACGGAGGCTCTGTGGCGGACATTTCTTACACACCTTGTCGTCCACCATTCCCACCACGTCCTTTCTGTACGCGGAACACAGCGGGTACGAGCAAATCACTTTGTTCAGCGTGGCCCCAAACAGGCCAAGAGAGGTAATGTTTTTGCCCCCGGGGCTGTTATACAGCTGGAATACAGACAGATCGCAGCGGTACAGCGAGCTCAGCATGTCTCTGGCTGCACCCTGAAGAGACACCGCATCACCGGGGTAGAGCTTCTGCCAGATGTGCCACATGGGTTCGTACAGGAAGAACACGTCAGGGTTCTGGTTGAACAGCTCGCCGAAAAAGCTGGACCCGGATCGCCACGTGGTCAAGACGTAAACGAGCTGGCGTTTCTTAACCAGAGCGGGTCTGTAAAGGAACCGTATGTCCGAGCGGCCCTGGTACGTGGTGCTCCTCAGCTGGTGGCTGCACTGCTGCGGCTCTTTGCTCCATCTGTAGTTGGCCAGATTGAGCATGGTCAGAACCAGCAGGAGGAAATAGGCCACGAATAGGATAATCCGCTTCCTCCTCAGCACCTTCATCACGATGCCGGGCTGGTCGATTATTTTCACAGGGTTCTGGTACGTTCGGAGTTTCCTCCCATAGTCAGCGTCGCTCTCTCGAGGTCCTGCAGGTTTGATCTGCTGATACTGTTTGCCTCTCATCTGGAGCGGACCGACCGGAGAGCGGCTTCACCACCGCTCCGTCCACTTCGACTCACAGATCACGACGATGACGAAGAGGATGGGATTGTGTTGTGATGCAAAGCAGATTTAAAGCTAAGTAAGTCAGTACGAGCACTCAGGCAGTCATGATCAGATCCAAACCCCAGTGCAGATCTCCACTGTGCTGCTGCACTGCGCAATCAGACTCTCCATCATCCTGTAGGGGAAAAAAATCCTTCCATCTTGGTGCTGCTGCATGAGAGGAAAGAGCCCACGCATGCCGTCTCAGAGCGCTTCCGGTCGCGAACTCGGTTATAACGCGGAATAACAGCGCGAGCCTAGGACAAAGGAGAACAATACGCGGACAATAGAGCGGGAGTAACGGCGCGCGCCTCCATCACCGGGGCTTCGCTCAGCGCTGATCCGGCACGCGGAGGCCCTCCGGCGGCGTCTCTCCCGCGCTCACCTCGGCGATAGGACGCGGTGGATCTGATCCTGAAGTCGGTCGGCGTCCGTCTCTCTCTCTCTGCTGTGTTTTCAAACTGTCCTGCTGAACTGATTCAGTCCGAGACACACGGAGGCCCCGCCCACCTCGCACCCCTATTGGTCGACACATTCGTTTCGTTTTTTTCCTCCTCAGACGCTATTGGTCAGGCAAGATGTCAGTCAAACTTCCTTAATCCGTCCAACCGTTAGCAGTATGTTATTTATATACAGTATGTGTGTGTTTTAAAGGGCGTAACAAATATAGACACAAGTCAGAAAGAAAATAACAAGATTAGATAGATCAAAAAAAAAGAACAATATATATTTATTTCATATAATAATAATAATAATAATAATAATAATAATAATAATATATGCATAAAAACATATACACACAAACACACACATTATATATTATTATTATTATTATTGTTGTTGTTGTTGTTATTATTATTATACCAAAAACATAATTGAATTTTGAATCTAGAAGAAGATAAAACAAAACAAAAGAAAAAAATATTTATTAATATTTGTGATTATTGTCTTTTGTAAAATAATCTGTAATATCAGGAATATTTATGACTATCCAATTTACTGTGCCAAATGCTTAATTAATTTTTGTGATGTATTGAGAATGTTGGTTTAAATTAGCCTGTAATTATTTTATTTTATATATTTTAAAAAATAAAATAAACATGCTTATAAGAGACTTTATTTTTCCTGTCTAAACTTATAAGATCATACATGCAATGTTCCTTGTGTATTTTTTTTTTTTTTTGATTTTTTATTTATCAGCATTCATTCTTGGTTTCTTTTTTTTGTGTGTGTGTTTGTAAGTTTGATATAAATTTTCCGTGCAAGTCATACATGATTTATTCGCTCTGGTCAGGGTGGTCAGTCCAGAGCCCATCCTTGAAACACATTTATTCAATTTACTTTATTTACCCGTTCACCTTCAGTGAGCCTATTATCCTGTCGAACCCGGAGGCTATGCTAGGAACGCTGCAAGTGAGCATGCAAGGTTTCAGCCAAATACTCTGGGCCTTTCCCATACCCAGTCCATCTACGTACCTTAATAGTTTGAAGATAAAACAGAAAATCCTGAGCAAACCCAAACATACACTGAGAAAGCATGTGAGACTTTGTACAGACAGAAATCCAGAAAAAGTCACATCTAAACCTGGTGTACTTTAAAGCCTTTTGTGCCAAATGTCCTTACTTACATATATTTTACAACCAAACTAGATAAAAGGCAATTAGAGTATATGTTGCATCACCATCATCATCATCATCATCATCATCATCATTATTACTACTATAACTCTCATGCTATGTTTTGTATCCAATTATATACTCCTCTATTTATTTGCACAATCAGTGAGCGGCCGCCTAAAGCTGCACAACAGGATAGTCATGCTTAATTATGGCTTGTCATTTGGGAGTCCCTGTGCACTGAATATATTAATATTTATTTCTTCTCCAGTACACCTGAATCAACTCATAAAAGCTTTATTAATTAAGTGATGGTTTATGTCAAGTGTGTTAGAGCACAAATTACTAAAACATTCAGATTAAACCGTCACACACAGACCTGTGTGAGTTAAACCAATGCCCTAACATAGAAAGCCGTATATCTTTCAGATGATCATTATTTGAATATTTCTAATAGACGTGAACAGTTTTGGGTATCTTTCGAGACAGTCCCTAATGTCAAGTAAGCTATTTTTGTGTACGGTGTTATATGGTGTTGATTGAGTGTTATATTTTCTTACCTGAACATCTGCTTTTGTATTTCTGCATGTTGGAGGTTGTTAAACTCTTTGGAAGGGATCCAAACCATTCTATTTTTTAGAGAAGAACATAAAATACTGTAATGGCATGAAGTAGCAGCTGATAATCATATGTATTTTTAAAGATAATGATGAAGAGAGTAAGATATCTAGCTAAACAACACCAAATACATTTTTAACCTTCGTAGGAAATAGGAAAAAGCTGTAAAATAAAAATGACATAAATCAACTATATGCATTAAAGACCATGCTTTAAAAAAATGTATTTCAGGTCTAATTAAACCAAACTCTTTCATTTGTAGAGTTGAGTAAGTCAGGTGCTGTTATGGAGTGCCATCTACTGGTGCCATTACCAAACATACACCAATTATTATTATTATTGTTGTTGTTGTTGTTGTTAATAATAATAATAATAATAATAATAATAATAATAATAATAATAGTAGTAGTAGTACTGTAGTATAACTACTAATACAAATAATAATAATAATAATAATAATAATACAGTGCATCCGGTAAGTATTCACAGCGCATCACTTTTTCCACATTTTATGTCACATATGTTATGTCACAACCTTATACTAAAATGGATTAAATACATTTTTATACTCAGAACTCTACACACAACACCTCATAATGACAACATGAAAAAAGTTTACTTGAGATTTTTGCAAATGTATTAAAAATTAAAAAAAAATGAGAAAGCACATGTACATAAGTATTCACAGCCTTTGCCATGAAGCTTAAAATTGAACCCAGGCGCATCCTGTTTCCCCTGATCATCCTGTTTCCCCTGATCATCCTGTTTAGCCCGATCATCCTTGAGATGTTTCTGCAGCTTAATTGGAGTCCACCTGTGGTAAATTCAGTTGATTGGACATGATTTGGAAAGGCACACACCTGTCTATATAATGTCCCACAAATGACAGTTCATGTCAGAGCACAAACCAAACATGAAGTCAAAGGAATTGTCTCGAGGCACAAATCAAAAAGGTTACAGAAAATTTCCTGCTGCTTTGAAGGTCCCAAGTTCGAGACCACCAGGACTCTATCTAAAGCTGGCCGGCCATCTAAACTGGGGGGAGAAGGGCCTTAGTCAGGGAGGTGACCAAGAACCCGATGGTCACTCTGTCAGAGCTCCAGAGGTTCTCTGTGTAGAGAGGAGAACCTTCCAGAAGGACAACCATCTCTGCAGCAATCCACCAATCAGGCCGATATGGTAGAGTGGCCAGAGAGTCTCATCAGACCTGAGAATTTTGGTTCTCATGTCTGAGAGTCCTTTAGGTGCCTTTTGGCAAACTCCAGGTGGGCTGCCATTTGCATTTTACTAAGGAGTGGCTTCCGTCTGGCCACTGTATCGTCTGATGCACTGTATATGCATACTTTAAGATTTCATTAAATTACCTTTGATGCCAGCGCTCAATGTGGTGACCAGTTCGTGTGGTAAAAAAGTTGCTTATGCTCCCAGTAGCACTCTTTTACAGGCTGAGTCCTGGAATATGCCCTGTGCAACCAGGTTAAAAAAAAAACCTCCATAGATGTGATAACCTGGTCATTGCAGGTCATCAGCTGACTTCATTTTATTCCGACATAACATTGCTGAGCCCAGACCTGAGCGGCTGAAGCAACCCCAGATCCAGAGGCTTGTATAGTGAATGATGGATTCCCTTCTTACCCTGACACACCCATCGCTCTGGAGCCTCAAACTGGATGCACAGACTGTCAACACCACATGACCTTTTTTCATTGTTCCAAAGTCCAATCTTTATGCTTCCTAGCAAAGTAAAGCTTTTTTTTCTGATTAGTCTTACTAACACATTTTTTGCTCATGGTTCAGCATTATCCTATCAGGATTTGATAATTTGAGAATCTGAGATTCTGAGATTTTTAACCAGTTTCAGTAATTTCAAATCTCCTTAGATGCTTTCTTTACTTGATACTGGACACTTATTTGACCCTGAAATAACTTTTTATTTGGCTGTGCAGTGCAAATTTCAAATATCCATCTTATGAAATAAGGTAGAGGATGATAAAAGTGATCTTTTGTGAAAAAAACCTAGAAAAACATGAAAAAGGCTAAATCTTTATATATAGTCAGGTCCATACATTTTTGAACAAAGATACATCTTTTTTTGGCATTTTGGCTTCCATACACCACCACACTGAATATTAAATGAAACACTTTAGATGTGAGCAAAGTCAGGATTTTCAGCTTTAATTTAAAAGGGGTTTGACAGAAGTGTGGCATTAATCATTCAGGAATTACAGCCATTTTTTATACACACACATTTTAAAGGGGCTCATAAATAATGGAACAAATGGCTGACATAGCCTGGTCTTTTGACTATATTTTTTTGCAGGGAAGTTTTTCTTGTTTCATTTTTAACTATTTAGTTATTTAATTTTTAACATTTGTGATGTTTTCTCTATTCATTATGAGCTGATTTTTGAGGTATAAATGTGCTACATAACATTATTATTAGTAGTAGTAGTAGTAGTAGTAGTAGCAGTAGTAGTATAACACCACATTTCTTACCCCTTCTTTTCAAATCTACCCAAACTTCACTGAGCACCAGTTTGCAAAAGAAATAATAATCTGACCAGACCTCCCATAACTATTTTAAGTTTTCAATCTAAAGTCCGTGTCACTTTATGACTCTAATTTCCTTACAAATATATCAAGCCTGCAGCTTTGTGCTCATATTAAAACGATACCTGCCATTTTTCTATTTATTATCTTATATACATCCAAATGTATATAAGTTCCCCTGGAGACATAGCTTCATCTTTTCTCTGTATGGTTTCAGTGCTGCTCTTTAATCTCGAACATGTCGATTTAATCTAGAATTATAACTTTACTGCATGCCAGAGCACGGTTTGTTTTCATTTGAATCTTGGCTTTGCTCAGTGATTCTTCTGCATGCCCTCTAAAGGATTTTATTTTTCATTAAAGTCAGCCTCCACTGGCTGATTTGGCTGGCATCTGTGCTTGGGTTTGAGTAAAGCTTTTTTGTGGCATCATCCAAGTATGTACAGCGGTATTCAGATAATTCCTTAGAATCAAAATCATCCTGACTTTCCTTGGCCATGTAAGATTTTACTGAGAAGGAATTTGGCAATCAGCAGATTGTGTACATAAAAAAAAAAAAAAATCATATGCAAACTATTATTCAGATATAGGTCAAGAGCTTCAGGTAATCCTCTCTTCAAACATCAGGATGAGGGTTAAAGTGACACTGACCTTGGGATGATTATTAAATATTATTTAAAACACTATACTCAGCAAAACAACACCTTCAACCACTGGACAAACCTTACATGGCCTTTTCCCAATCTTTCTTTGTCCAGTTATTTTGGTCTCATCCCTACTGCAGCAGAATAGAACTTTGTCTCCTGCTGTTGGAGCTCATCCACATATTGTACGTTCTGAGATACCTTTCGGCTCATGCAGTTGTAACAAATGGTTATTCAAGCTACAGTAACTGTTCTTCCTATCAGCGAGAACCAAATGGTCTAATTTCATGACCACTCTCATCAATAATGCATTTGATTTACATGATTCTGTGTAATCTGACCATCACATCAATATCTACAGTATATCTGTGGTTCTTCAAACCTTTGACACAGAGTTGGAAGGGCACTCTTGGAACTAAGAGGTGCACACTTGCTCCAGAATGACAACGCCCCAGTGCACAAACTCCATGAAGACATGATGAGTGCTAGAACTTGCACGGAACCCTGACTGAACTCAACCCCACTAAACACCTTAAGGATGAACTGGAACTCGATCTGCCTCACCCAGCAATTGTGTGTATTACTTTATCATACTGGGGCAGGTAGGTTTGGTTAAAAAAAATCTTATTAAATAAAATTATTATTTAAAAACTGCATTTTGTATTTACTCAGATTCTCTTTGTGGAGGGAGCATAGGCTGAAGGTGATATTACTATATTATGATATTATATTATATTATGATATATAGTTGATGATCTCAGTCATTTAAGTGTGACAAATATGCAGAATTTAAATAATACAAAAAAGCACACACTATTTAAAGAAAAATATGCAACGCATTCAATCATGATAATCTATCATTTTACTCTTTAGGGTTGCATTAATCAAAGTAGTGTTTAAAGAATTCAAATACTGAGAGCATATATAGAAATATAGAGTGAATTAGAGTATAAGGGTGCCTGCTGAAATGATAATGATAATAATACAGCACTGTATAAACAGTAGCTTACCCACATGTATAGTTTATTTTATTGTAGCTAATTATCTTTGCAGCTGTACTGTCAAAAGTCAAATGCAAGTTGAAAGACATTTCTTGCATTAAAGTCTCTGATAATGTCCATAAAGCCTAGTCTTATCAGTTTTCTCTCAGTGGAGTAAGTGGATGGCGAATTGCTTGAGCATTTCCTGGCTCATTGTCTGGACTTCCAGGGTCAGGGGTAATGGAAGGGGTTAAGGCATTGGACTATTAATTGGAAGGTCCGTGATTCAAACCCCAGCCCATTGTTGGGCCCTTGAGCATGGCCCTTAACTGCTCAGATGTATAATGAGCTAAAATGTATCAGTATGTATCAGTCAGTACACACTACCGTTCAAAAGTTTGGGGTCACTTTCTAACTCCATGATAGTTCCTGATTTTTATTTCATTCTACATTGTAAAGGAATGCTGAAGGCGTCCAAAAAATGCATTAATCTCCTTTGAACAGTTAATGGTGAGATGTGTCTGCTACTTACAGTTTGCTCTGTAAAGACTTCATAACGCCTCTAATCTAAGGTGCTGTTAATTGGTCATTTTTCAGGATGATAACTCTAAATGAAGAGGTAGGTTTGGGTCTCGCCCTCCTGGGACGGCCTTCATGAGAGCCAGTTTCATTGTGGTGCTTGACGGATTTTGTAAATGCACTTGACAATACTGTTCTTGCAAGAACAGAAAGGCTGACCTCTGTATCTTAAAATAACAACTAATTGTTGTTTTTGTTGTAATTACCCATTTCCATATGTGTTATTTTATAGTTTTGAAATCCCCAATATTGTTGAAGAATATAGAAAATAAATCACTAAACAAAATCAAAGAAATGTGCAAGTGACCCCAAACTTTTGAACGGTAGTGTATATGTATTAGATATATAATGTGATCAAAGGTCTCTTGGGTCTGCTGAATGCAGTAAATGTACATTTCATTGTGGAGTGTGTATAGTTTTTCATACAGTTGCAAACGTAAATGCACCGATCAGCCACAACACCAACACCTGGTGAATTAAATAACACTATGTACCAGTAAACCCGGATGAGTGGATTATGGGCACCAAGGCTCATCTACGTACTCCAAAAGCTGGTCTGATCCGATCCCACAGAAAATCTAATGCAGCATAAATTGCTGACCGGTGCATGTTGAATAAAAACATTTCTGAACTCTTGTGTTAGTTTAAGATATATAATTATTTCTTAATCATATCTAAGATATATAATCGTTTTTAGATGTAACAAAATATAAAGAAATGTGACTCGTCACAGTAATCTCTGAGAATTAATCATATCGTATCTTTATTTATTTATTAGGGAAGATGGTTTTCTAAAGGGATTCAAACTTACAACCTTCCCAACTACTGGACTGCTACTGTAAGTAATATTTCCTCACTATAGAGCTGTCTGATGCTATGACCTGACATGTGTGTGACTAAATGAAACCTTTGTAACATTTCTGTTCATTTCTACAAATTCAGACGAATCGACCCACACTGTGGGGTTATGTAACGTCCCTGTTCATTCATTGTTGCCAGATTGTGCATTTCTAAGAAAACCCCGTGCGCAGTCCGTGAAATCTGATCGCCCTGGGTTCAGGTGGTCGTTCTGCGCATGCGCAGTTGTGAGCGTCAGTACCATCAGGACCAGAGCATCAGTCAGTGCGACGGAAATCATCCTACGTGTTTTATTCAGGAGAAATATTATCACTACTACATCTAATTACTGCTAGAGTGATGTTCGCATGAACATTGTGCGGAACTGATCGGGTTCTCCAGCTGAATGTCAGATTTCCGCACTGAACAAAAGTAGAGCTCGGGATCATTGCGTAATCATTTCCAGCTCATCGGAGAGCTCGTTGGTGTCTTTTTATTTCCTAATCCCTTCCAGTCGCAGGGGCTCAAAACGGGGGCTTCAGGCGCGCGGCCGCCCGGTGGGATGCGCCTCGGCCTCGGTGTGCTGTCCTATCCGCTCCCCGTGCTGATGGCTGCGCTGTACCGGGGCCCGCACGCCGCCTCTCCGCGCGCCCACCTCGCGCTCAAGGATGTCCGGGAGGTGCAGGAGGAGACCACGCTGGATGAGAAGCTCTTCCTGTTGGCCTGCGAGAAAGGTCAGCATCTCTCTCTCTCTCTCTCTCTCTCTCTATATATATATATATATATATATATATATATAAATAACACACACACACAAGTTTGTTGTCTTACTGTTCATGTAAAGACCTTCTGTTTAGAGTTACTGAACAGCTTTTTAACTACACAGTATCTAACCTTTAAAGAAACATTGTTGCAGGTGTTAAAGAAACATTGTTGCAGATGTTGACTAAACTGTTGCAGGTGTTGAAGAAACATTGTTGCAGGTGTCAAAGAAACATTGTTGTAACATTATTGTAGCTGTTAAAGAAACATTGTTGTACCATTATTGTAGATGTCAAACATTGTTGCCGGTGTTAAAGAAATATTGTGGCAGATGGTAAAGAAACATTGTTAAAGATGTTGAATAAACTGCTGCAGGTGTTGAAGAAACATTATTGCAGGTGTCAAAGAAACATTGTTGTAACATTATTGTAGATGTTAAAGAAACATTGTTGCGGGCGCTAAAAAAACATTGTTGTGGGCATTAAAGAAACATTGTTGTGGACGTTAAATAAACTGTTGAACATGTTAAAAAAACATTCCAGATGTAAAAGAAATATTGTGGCAACATTTTTTTCAGGCATGTGAAAGAAACATTGTTGCAGATGGTAAAGAAACATTGTTGTAAAATTATTGTAGATGTTAAAGAAACATTGTTGTAACATTGTTGCAGATGTTAAAGAAACATTGTTGCTATTGTTAAAGAAATATTGTAACAGATGGAAAAAAAAACTGTTGCAGATGTTGAAGAAACATTGTTGCAGATGTTGAAGAAACATTGTGGCAACATTTTTTTCAGGCGTGTGAAAGAAACATTGTTGCGGGCGTTAAAGAAACATTATTACGGGTGCTAAAGAAACATTGTTGCGGGCGCTAAAGAAACATTGTTGCGGGCATTAAAGAAACTGTTACAGGAGCTTTTTAAAGGTTAGATATAGTTAATAATCTGTTTAGTCATCCTTACGGGGCCCAAAACGTTAAATGTCCCAACCAGGACAAATTTTTAGTTGGTCCCTACAAGGATAGTTACTTTTGTAACTGTACAACCTACATTTTAAATCACATTAAGATCTAAACACACCCTTTGTAAATTAGTAATTTTTTCATGCAGTCAGGTACCCAAATCTAACTCAAATCTTAATCTTAGTGATCAAAACAAAGCATTTTTGCATTTTTGTTTCTTTGTTTAGGAATTATTTTGTAAGATTATTTGTTTCGAAAATAGTGTAGTGATTTAAAATAAAATAATTGTGGTGACCGGTGACATGTTATGATAAAGTCAAAACTCAAAAGAAGTTCCTATCCTGATGGGGATGTTTGGTTGCACACAAAAACCCTGTGAAAATATACTGCTAACCCCCCCGCCCCATCCACCCCCAACCCCCAAACACACACACACACACACACATTCTATAATCCCATAGCAGTCTCGAGTGTCTAATTGGTCAGCGTTGTCCTTACGTATCCAGCTCACATAATTGGTTTTGTCTTGACAGCGCACATCAATAATTTAGAACAGGAACGGGAAGCGTAAGACATTTTCCTCATTGCACAATAAAGGAATAAAATGTCCAAAATGTTGTTTTTGGGTTTTTTTGGTAATCTTCCTCTTTATGTTCACATTCTTACACCCAGTTTTGAAACCATTTTAAATGCAATTGCAGGATAAATGGATAGGAACAAAAAGATGTGGCTACACGACCATGTCTCAGCCTGTAATGGCATGAAATGGATGTTGTTGAGTAGGCAGCTTTATTGTTTTTGTTTTTTTTATTTTTTTCCTATGGTGCAGTCCTGGGATTGTCATTATTGTTTAGTGCCTATGAACTGCGGTTCTTAGATGCGAATAAAGTGTTAATGTTATGTTCTGCAGAAGAAAACCACATCAGAATCGCTATGAAGGCGCAGACGAGTGTCTGGTGGCCTTTTTTCCCGAAGGTGTAAGGCTTCCAGGCGAATTATACTGTATACGTAGAATGAATTATGCAATCAGACAGGTTTTACATAAATAAATAAATAAATAAATGAAAATCTGTAGATCATCTCAAAACCCTATTTAAAAACTAAGGTTACCAAGACCTCCGTGTCTTTCCATCAGAACAGGCAGATGAAAGTCAAATGTCTTCCTTACCATATAAAGGAAAGCTAAATCTGGCTCAGTGAAGAATATCTCTCTGTTAACTGCCTGTGTGTTTATGCTAACCCGGGCTCTGGACTCTCGCATGTCATTTTTATGAATTCTTCCAGTATAAACGTGATGCGTTTGTTTACATGACTCATTGAGAAATTAATAGTTCAATCAGAGAAATGTGTGTGTGTGTGTGTGTGTGTGTGTGTGTGTTATGAAGGTGATTACTACATGGTGAAGAAGCTGCTGGAGGAAAAACGCAATGGCGAGCTGAATATCAACTGCGTGGACGTGTTGGGGAAGGATGCCATCACTATCGCCATCGAGAACGAGAACCTAGATATCCTGCAGCTTCTCCTGGACCACGGCTGCCAGGTAAAGTCTTCTTTTTTCACATAATGGTGGTACATTTTGTGAAATTACTGCACCTAAGGCAAGATATACTTTTAGGTCAAAGCCTGGGTCTTCGTTGTTTTTTTAACCCAATGAAAGGAACATATCACTTCGATATTAGGGTTTTGCTGCAAATCTGTTGTTAATTACCACTCTGAGATGTGTGCAGTAGTTGTGGATTAATTTTAATCCAATCTTCTTGTCAAACCATCTTCAGTACTCTAACGTCCCTCTGATGGACTCGCGAGTTCCAGAAAATAATCACCATGTAATATTTGGGCCAGAATATAGACTAGGCCATGCAAGTCCTGTGTGTCGAGGTATTGTGGCTGTATTTTTTTTGGTTGATGAGCTTAAATTCTTTTCTTATACTGTATGTTCTGCAGCATCACTCCATTCTCATTTCCCTTGATGATGTGTAATCCACCACTAACTTTTACAGAGAAGCAGCATATCATGATTATCCGACCACTGTGATTTAGTCTTTTGCATCTGAAGTCATGACGTCTTTCCACCATGCTCGCGGCCACTTGTGACGGCAAACTCCACGTTATGTACCAGTTGCTAGAAGTAAAAACTTGCTTTTCATTTTCAGCAAGAAACCTCATCTGATAATGTTATATCATCCCAAACAATCCTTTTTTGTCCATAGTAATTGTTTCTAAGTCACTCTGAATCGCCCCTGCACTGTCCGTGTTGTTCTGTTCTTGGCTAGCGTGAGCTACAAGGCTAACTAGCTTCTAACACAGCTCTGAATTCCAAATCCTGCTCTAACCCTTGATTAAGGGCACTACTTGGTGTGTTGAAGAAGGGATTGTACATTGTATACTAGCTTTGCATTTAACGCTTTGGGTTTGACCCCAAGACATTAGTAAGCTAGTAATTAGCAGGCTTGTAATGTCAGTATTAGTAAGCGTTACCTACACATTATTTTATGAAGCGTAAAACACAGCGTATTCCATAGTATCCTCTCATTTGCATCATAACCACTGAATGAGCTCAGAGTAACACCACCAAATCCAGGAGGAATGGATTCACGTGTACACAGCGTGAAGTAATCGCGTTATGCAATCAAATTAAACTTCTGCACATCATTACTACAGTCTTAATCCATTTTCACATGCTTGTTTCTCTTTTGAATAAGTTGCAAAATCCAGCACAATATACCCGCTAGTTTATCAGATCATTTTTTTTGTTATATTTTTTACTCCAAAATACACCTCGAACCTAATAACTTTGGTACCTCGGCATATGAGCGCCCTTCTTTGTGAATTTTCACCTTAAGAGATGATATTTTGCAAGAAATCTATTCGGCATATGAAGCAGCTTTATCATATGAGTGACCGACTCATTTGCTCGTACTTCTGGTTGTGCACTTCTGATAGACTATTAAAACTTGTTTGCGTCAGTGGAAGGCCAGATTTTGTGGATTTTTTTGCATTTTGTGGAAGATTTAGTGAAGACACAGCACCATGGGTCTCAAGAATGTTATCAAGGACGGTAGCAGGAAGAAAAAGGAGCTGCTTTCAGTTTGTTTTTTAAATCAGCCCGTGCTGAGAGGAGTCATGAATTAGGGTTAAGTGAGGTTTAATGTCTTTTTATTTTACATTTTACTTAATTAACATTTCTTTTTTAAATGTTTTATATACATGCAAAAATATGATTATAACATCATAAATTTGGAAATGTAATAAATTTAATACATTTAATAAAATTGGTGATATTGTTAATATTTTTGGGTGGCTAGAACGAATTATCTGCATTTACATTATTTCCTATGGGAAAATGCGATTCACAATACGAAATTTTACTTTGAAAACTCTTCTCTGGAATGGATTTAATATGTCCGCAGCGGTACCGCTGTATCAAGAAAAAGACATAGTAGACTAATGTCGGTTAATGGTTCTTCTGCTGTACAATTCAATTCAATTTTATTTGTATAGCGCTATTAACAATTGACCTTGTCGCACAGCAGCTTTACACAATCAAAAGAACACTTTTGTGACTTTAGTCACATGACTGCAAAAGGTCAATAGGTATAAGAGTACTAGAAGAAATAAGAAAATAAATAGTAAATAAATAGTATAATTTAGATGAGAAAGCATGTGTATAATGTAGGTAACATGTGATTTGCAGCAGCAGCTTTCTATTTACAGGGATTGGTTTTTATTCCAGTTGTGTTTTTTATACTGTATGTGTGATCTTTGGAAAAGAAGCTGTTGGATGATGATATTCATGGAATCGCACTTGTAACCCTTCTTTCTTCACAAATGACTTAAGCTTCTATTTATCTCATTATTATTATTATTATTATTATTATTATTATTACTATTATTATTAATATCTGAGCAAAGGATATTGTCCCAAAGAAATCTAAATTCTCTGGTTTGTTTAGGCGTGCACCTCTGTACTTCCTTTTTTATCAGAGGAGTCGTGTGTAAGGTGTAGGACCTGAGATCATTTTGGTGCAACCTGTTGCATATTGGTCTCAGTGTTACTTTTGTTCCTGCTGCTTTCAGGCCATCCTGCAACTCTTTAAAGGGTCGCTGGCTTTTATCCTTATTAATATGAGGGTGTGCTTTTGTGGTACGTGTCCAGGGATGAAGAGTTGTGGGCCTGTGAACTTTTCACCTACATTTTATTGAGCCAGGGGGATTGACAGGGAAGTTTATGGTCTTTGAAATGGCTCTGTAACGTTTTTCTATTTGAATGTTGTTTCATAATGTCTTCCCTGAGAACATCTGGAAGCAGCTTCACCGTCACCATGATTCAAATAGCAATGTGAACATTTCACAATCAGTGTGAATATTTTTTATGGTAACTGTTCACAAAAAGTTTTTCTATAGATATATAGATACAGTAGGGATAGTACCATCATCTTTAAGCCTTACAGGCCCTATTTAATGGGTGTACTGTACACATTACAATTTAAGAGGCAACTGGAGGTAAATGGAAAAAAATAGATTATGGGGAGAAAAAATCTAACTGCTTATGTATCGCAATTAATGTATTATCCCACATTGATTGTGGGAGAGTCAGATCCTTTTTTTTCCAACACTCTACAATACACTCTGTATGCTCCCGAGTCTCACTAATAAGTCATTTTCTTAAGGCTACACAGCTGTTTAGTCCCAATCCCTTGAGTTCTCTTCGCATTGTGCATGTGGAAATGCTCTTACTCTCACTATTTTTACTCATTTTCCCACCAAACGTTCACCATTCAAAAATGTTTATCCGACCACAGATTCCTCGAAGGTGATGATTCACCACTAGGTTTTACCACCAGGTTGTAGGTTTTAAAGGTTGCAGTAATGAATTGGACAGTTGTTAGTTTCAGCGATTTCCATTGTGTTTTTCTTTGCTTCGTACAGGAGAATAATTTGACCTTTCTGAACCAGAGTAATATCTTTGCCATGATCACACAACATGTCTTCTTGGTTGATAAAGTAATGAGAAGCTCCTCAATGCCGTTAAGGTTAAATACCTATATTAACCGCTGCAGTAATTATCTAATGAAAGGCTCTTGGTTATTCACTTAGTTGGCAGTGTATCTATGCATTTAAGGTGGTAAAATGGTGCCGTTCCTCTATAATCCTACAGATGGCGAAGTTTGCTTAGAATTGTAACAAAATTTGAAAAAAAAAAAAAAATTAATTTGAGAAATGTATAAAATTTTGATGCATACAGAATCAGAATGTAAATAGGATCGTAACCTAGGTATTGTAATAATTGGGTGATTATATCACGTGATCCCTGTTGATTCCCATCCCTAATAAAAAAAAAAGTAAACAAACAATCATTATATATTTAATAACATATTTGAAAATTTTAAAACCCTCATGACATTTTGCTCTGGGAAAATAAAGCATGTTTGAAATCATCCTCTTGGGTGACATTAATTGGGAACGATATGGACGCTCGGACAGCGCTGGTTGCTTTTAAACATTAGAATGACTCGGATGAGATGAAATGACATCAGAACAACATTGACTACATGACGATGGGATAATGTTGAACGATGCCTCCTATATACAGCACCAAACCGACAGCGTGAGTGGGACTCAAACTTCCGGTACTGCGGTGAGAGCACTGTGTGCTAACCACTGGACCACTAGGGAGTAGCTGTTGATGCTAGGAAACGTACACACATAACAACAAGCACTACCCAAAAAAAAAAATATATATATATATATATATATATGTAAATACTGAACAACAGGAAATGAATGAAATAGTTAAAGTGGAAAGCAGCCAAAAGGGTACAAAAAAAAAACACCTAACGCCTGAGATCTATTGTGTGATAATGTTTAGACTCAAATTTATGAATAGAGTTTAAAAGTTTGTTATCCTGAGGTTGTATGTGCGACATTGTGTTTTTAAAAAAAATGGCATTGTCTCAACGCTGTCTCAGTGATGGAGACCATTTTACAACTATATTACAACAGTCGTCCACTTTTAGGGTTCCTCCTGGGTATTTGATGGATGGACAAATATTAACGATTATTTTAATTCAGTATACACTACCAGTAAAAAGTTTGGACACGCCTTCTAACTCCATGGTCTTTCCTGGTTTTTATTTCTTTCTATACTGTTAAACAATAATATCCCTTGAACAGTTGATATTGAGATGTTTATCTGCTACTGTTCTTCTGCTAGCAGATGAAGGTGCTGGTTATTAATTGGTGATTTCTGAGGCCGGTGATTCTAAATGATCTTCTCCTCTGTAGGTATGTTTTGGTCTTGCTTCATCATGGAGTGATGGGTTTTACAAACGCACTCGACACAATACTGTTCTTGTTGACCTTCATGTCTTAAAATAACAACTGACTGTTGTTTGTGTTCCTTTATTACATAATGTCATATGTGTTATTCCATAGTTTTGAAATCTCCAGTATTGTCCTAGCGTTCGGAAAATAAATCCAAACTTTTAACTTTTAAATACTGCTAAATTCAATGTCAGGTATCTTAAATCATTCCCTGTTTAGTGCACTTCTCCCTAATCCTCATCTCAATTCAACAATAAACTTTCCTGCAGGATTGAGATGCAGTGATTCTGCAGGTCAGTCAAGTCAAAATAAGAGGATCAAAAAAACCTTTGTCATCCTGGAACGTCAGCGTGTCTGGTTTGTGTTTATGCAGACATTTGCACTCAACAGTACGAAAAGCGGGACTTCCATGACTCACAGATGGAAACAGTGGGATTCTTTTAGGAGCACTAATGTACTGCTTGTTCAGAGCGCCATATTCACCAGAGTCATAAATTATTTCCATCTCACAGTAAAATCCTGATAGAAAACAGAAAGGCGGTGATCTTTAAGCTCATCTGGTTCTGTTTTATCTTCTCTTGTGATTTACTTCGGTTTAATTTAGTGTCATTTTATTTGTGTGGCATGTTATGTTAGATGCGTAGACGTTGTGGTTAAACAACTGTACAAAAAAAAGTAATAGTGGTGTTTAACATTTGCACAAATCAAATAAACATTTTGACTAGAAAAATGTCAAAGGCAGGGTACACCCTGGACAAAGTGCAAATCCATTACAGGGCACACAAACACATACAGTCTTATGCAAAAAGTTTATGCACCCTTGATAAATAACAGATTTTGGTGATTTTTTTTAATTGAAAAACACAGTCTCTCTTGGAAATGGAAAAAATGCACGACATTGATGCATAGTTACTTCTTATGCCATAAATTGAACAACAAAAAAAAACATTATTATGGCACTGTGCAAAAGTTTGGGCACCCTAAGAGTTCCAGAGTCTCAGATTCTTTTTACAAGGTTTCAGACCTTAATCAGCTCATTAGATTTGACGGTTAGCAACAGCTGTCATTAGTAAATGCCAATTTCAAAGCTTTACAAATACTTTGCGGACCCTCAACAAGCATGGTTTCCTCTAAGCAGCTGTGTAAGACTCTAAAAATGAAAGTTATTGATGCCCACAATGCAGGAGAACGCTACGAGAAGATAGCAAAGAGTTTGCAGTTTCCACCGTGAGAAATGTACAGTACTTAAAAGATGGCAGTTCAGAGGAACTGTGGAGGTCAAGATGAGATCTGGAAGACCCGAGAAAACTAAACTAAATAAAAGCATTATTTTTTATTATTTTTCATTTTAACTAATTTATTTTTACTCAGTAGCGAATATGATTTCAAATGTAGCGAAAGTACAATACGTTAAACAAAACATAAATTTTAGCATTTTGCATTGCATGCAATTTTACGTTGTAAAAGTAAAATTACAAATTTTAAAAACTACTTTAAAAAGTAGAAGTACACAAAAAAACTGTTCAATTACAGTAACGCGAGTAAATGTACAGTAATTCGTTACTTTGCACACACTACAGGCAGTTTGGGACCAGGCAATTAGCCTAATGTGCATGTCTTCAGACTGTCAGAGGAAACCCACCAAGCACGGAGAGAACATGCAAACTCCATGCACACAGAGACGGGAATCGAACCTGGAGACGCGAGGCGACAGTGCTAACCACTAAACCACCCTACTGCCTGTGAGACAACACAATGTATCTAATAAACGTAGCACAGTTTAACCACAATTTGTAGCCAAAAAAGTGTTTAGTTCATGTGCAGCCATGTATTTATGTGTTTGATAGTCGCTGTGTATGTATGAAAAAGTTTAGGACATGCCAGGAGTGCCACCAGTATAACATGGAACGCTGGTACATAGTGCAGTGCAGTGTGGCAGGTTAATGCAAAAAAAAAAAAAAAGGTAGTTTTCTACACTTTCCCTTCTAGGCAACTTTCCATGAATATGCCTCGATACAGCACAAACAGTGAGAACAGCGAGCACTTGCAGAGATGACCTTCTGTGGGTTACGCTCCTGGTGGAGGGTGTTCATGACTGTCGAGTCAGCAGTCTTTCCCATGATTGTAGCTGTGTGTATCGAACTAGACTGCGTGATACATTGTGTTTGTACTGTATGAACAGTAATGTACTAATATTTTGTGACTTTAGTATTTGAAATTAAAACAAAGAAGGCTTGAAGTATTTCATAGCATGTTATTGTGTCCGAGGAGGATGGTGAGAACCAGTGACATGTCCAGTCTGGATGGTAATAAAGTCTTTTTTTTTTTTTTTAGGAAATTACCCCAAAACCTCACGTACTGTACATTCAAATCCATTTGAATAGGGTGAATCAAGAGGGACTGGATTGCACAATTCGATGCTACAATTAACAGGAATTAACACCTCTGAGTAAGATGAGAAAGACATTTGGGTTAAAGAACAGAGAATAAAATTATTTTTTTTAAAAGACAGATATGTAAGTAAGTCAGCACTGAATATTTTTGACATTTAACAACCCCAGCCTGTACAGTCCTCTACATATGAATATTTTAGGAGTTACAACCTTTTGAAGATACAAACATGCAATCACACATGTTTATTTAGTCGCAGAAGTTGGATCACATGTCCGGTGTGCATAGTAAAAGCAGTGATGATGAAGCTGGTACTGCTAAGAAGTGAAAATAATTGAGAGAATGGAGCGAGGTGCAAAGATGGCAGACGTTGCTCATTCATTTAACATGAATCGTTCAACCATCCGCACAATTCTAAAGAACAAGGACAAGATCAGTTGTGTTAGTTAGAATAAAAAAATTCTGGAAATAAATTAGTTAAATGTAGGAAAATATGTATAAATAGGTAAAAGTATGTAAATAATCCATTCATTTATTTTGAGTGGATTCAGAGCCTGGAGCATGGCGAGTGGACACTCCCATTAGAGGACACAAGTCTATCGCGGGGCATGTTGCACACGTTTCCTGTTAGCCATTTCTGCTCTTTGCATTTCTTGGGACAGTCGAAGTAAACCAGAAAATCCACAAGAAATAATAAATAAATTGTCTCCTATTACACAAGACACTGTGCTGTGTGGGTAGTTTAGAGCACGCCACCTATAGGACTGTAGAGGAACAGCAACACACTGTAATACCACCTCAAATGCAAATATACAACTCTGGGAAAAAAAATAATAGAGCACTGCATTTTACTCCAGAAACGTCTGTAATATCATCATGAGGAAGATGGAGGGTCACGAACCATCAAGTAAAGCTCAGCTGTTGGTTTTTTGTTTTTTTTGCAAAAAGAGTGGCATAAAGTTACCCAACAGCAATGTGAAAAACTGGTGGAGAGCGAAAATGCATGAAAGCTTTAACTGCAAATCGGGGTTATTATTCCACCAGATACTGATTTCTTGATGTTATTAAGCCAAAGCATAAACACAATTTTTTTTACAAATGATTCGCATTTTTTTTTATTTGAGTTATTAAAGCGCTACAAATACTGCATGATCTTGGGTTATTTTGATGTGATGTCATTTCCTTTAAATATACATTTATACAGTATATTTGAATTTAGGAGAAATATTGTCAGCAGTTCACAAAAAAATGAAGCAAAACTGTCCACTTTTGTTTTATCACCTGTAAGGAAAGAAATCCGTGGTTAGCACTATTTTATGTTGAATCGTAATACCTATCTGAATCGCTTTTCCTCTCGTCTTTAATTGCTGTATATTATAAACTCCTAAGATGCTGACTATAAAATTTGTGTTGTTTACAGACGACAGATGCTCTGTTGGTTGCCATTGACTCTGAAGTGGTTGGAGCAGTTGATATTCTCCTCAACCACAGGCCCAGGCGATCCTCCAAACCCTCGATTGCGGTCAGTTTGTCATGTTTATCCCTCTCTCTCTCTCGCATAGTTAATAATTACTAAAAGTATTTCAATAAATAATTTGACACTTGGGCTGTCTCTTGATTTTTCAGCAGCTCCATGCTAAATTATTGTGATGTTGTTTGCATTGTATGCATTGGATAAAAATCAGAAAGGGGCAAATACTTTTCCCAGCATTGTACAAATTATGTTACTGTTATATATATTATATATATTTTGCCTGTTAGAGTTGTTACACCATTGTGGATTAATGCATCTGTGATGTACTAATGTATCAAAAATGCAAATGATGTAATATGCACTTCATATCACTCCACTTTAGAAATCTTCGTTCATCGTGTATTTCCAAAGTGCCGTGAGACGCCCAGGCTTATAGTGAGATTTTAATCGAGGGATTCCGGGGACATGGGTTTTATGAGAGTCTTCAGCCATTAGCAAATAGCTTTCTGTTCAATTAAAGTCCACTCAGATGGTAGTACTGGCCATTCCTAAGTGCGTTCTTGAGCAGCTGTGTAATCGTTCATATTCATGTGCTATGTGAGAGATTTGCATGAAAATAAGGAGCTTAAAATAAGGAGCTATCAGAGACAGATGGTAAATATCACAATGTTATGATCTCAGTGTACCGCTCCCTCAGTCTGTTTGTCTAAATCGAAGAATTATTTTAAGGAATGCAAATAAAACCAATCCGCCTGAAGACTATGATGATGGATACATGCAGCATCTAGCAATTGCTCAGTGTAGTTCTGAGATTCGTCTTACAACCTTCTGGTCAGTAATAAAAAGCTTAAGCCACAGACTGGAAATGTTAACGTACAGTAAAAACCTTTTACATTTACATTAATTGTGTGTGTTTGGTGGAAGTTCTTACAAAAGTGCTTTGAAGTTCCGTTTATTGGATAGATCCTTGCACTGATTACTAGGTTACTAGTTAAAACTGTTGGGAAGTTCTTTTATTTATTTATTAACTACAGTGGAACCTCGGATTACGAGCATAATTCGTTCCGGAAACGGACTCGTATTCCAAACACTCGTAAATCAAAGCAAAATTTTCCCATAAGAAATAATAAAATAATTTGTTCCACAGCCCAAAAAAATAAATACATAAAAATAATTAACACAAAATATAAAGTAAAAATAAAACAAATTAACCTGCACATTACCTTAAAAAAATTAAAAATAAATCCTGACAGATAAGTGTTTCCATTTATGCGCACAGGCGCTGTGTGTGTGTTTTTCTCTCTCCTGCGCTGCTGTGTGTGCGCGCGAGCATAATTTGACAAATTACACGCGCGCACACACATAACACACACACTCAAACACTGACACACACTAACAACGAGAAAGAGTGTGTGTGTGTGCGCGAACACCAGTAAGAGACGAGCACTAAGACCCAGCAGGGGAGATGATTACCCGCAGCGCAAGAGAGAGAAAAACCGTTGGCTCAGTTGTGATCACGTGACACTCGGCATCAAATCAAGAAGCGCATGCATGATACATAATCCTCGGTGCTTGTAGACCAAGACAATGCTCGTTTTCCAAGTCAAAATTGATAAAAAAAATATTTGCTCGTCTTGCGGAACACTCGTAAATCGAGTTACTCGTAATCCGAGGTTTCACTTATTTATTTAAATGGGGTAATTAACCCAAATATCTAAGAAACAGATAGGTCTTTAGTCGTCTCTTAAAGATTGCCAGTGAGGGACATCTAGAGGAAGTTCATTCCACCACCTAAGTGCCAGAACAGAAAACAGTCTACATGCATGTCTTCCTCGATCCCTCAAAGATGGTGGGACCAGTCGAGCAGTGCTGGAGGATTGGAGGGAACGTGATGCGGTGTGGGATGTGACCTTTTGCACCTGTTGCCACAAAGTTTGCCATGTCCACCAAGGTCCCGCTCACTTCTAGACGGCAAAAGGGAAGTTACTTACCGGACGCCAGCGCCGAAACCCACATACAGTACAAAACCAATCACACAGCTAACATTAGGCTGAATCCCAAAACTCAATCTAACCCCTGATCAAGGGCACTACTTGGACTGTGAAACAAGGGAGTGTACACCCTACAGTACATAGCGCACTACCTTTACATTTAATGCTATTTGGGATTCAACCATAAAACGGTTAGTAAGCCATTAATTAGAAAGTTCGAAATGCCAGTATTGGTTAACGCTTTCGTGAAGTGTAAAGTACAGCGTATTCCACAACATCGTCTCATTTTCACCAGAGCTGTAAATAAGTTAACGCTAATGCTAACGCTAGCATTCAGTACCAAATCCAGTAGGATTCACATATTTGTTCGCCGTCTGAGGTCATCACGTTATGATAACAAATCAAACTTCTTAAAAGATTAATTAATATCTTTATTACCATCCATTTTAACACACTTGATCCATGACGTAAAGAATATGAAAATAATTGCCAAAAAAGAAAATATTGTTTGCTAGGTTACTCTTGTATTTGTGTGACAACGCATCTGGTAGTCCTGTAGGTCATCAGGTAATCTGTCCGTTATGTTTATGGTTCTGAAATACACCACAAACATAATTATGTTGGTTTAATGGTGCTTGGTTTAATGGAACACTGTCTTGACTGACTTCATACAGTAGGAGTCACATGACTCTTTAAGCACTAGGCAATGACGTGCATGACATCGCTGAAATAAAAAAAAAATGGTAATGTGAACCACTGGAGGAATTAAGGGAGTTACAAGCAACTCTAGAGAAAGCAGTGCTCTTTTTGATTTTGTTTAGAGACTAGACTTAACAATATGGCTGCAGTAAAAAGGCGACCCGAAGTGAAATATGTAGATAATCTGGTTATAAAGTGGGTCACAATGAGTAACAAGAAGCAATAAACTTTGTCGTGAGTTCTGCTTCTACGTTCACATTTTCGTTCCTGAACCCGAAATGACTTGTCGCTCTACAGAAACTGATGCAGCGGATCAAGAACCCGGAATATTCCACCACCATGGACGTGGCCCCCGTGATCCTGGCTGCTCATAGGAACAACTACGAGATCCTGACCATGCTTCTGAAGCAGGACATCTCACTGCCGAGACCTCACGCCGTGGGCTGCGAGTGTACTCTCTGCAACGCCAAGAACAAGAAGGACAGCCTGCGGCACTCCAGGCACAGAGCATCTCTTCTCTCCTTCTTCATCCTTGTGTTCTGTCTTACTTGGGCCTACGGTTATTGTGTATACTAGGAAAATCATTCCACATGTAATAAAATGATGTAATTAAATGGGTTGATGTTGTGAGCTGAACAGGACGATAGAGAAAGATTTAAGTTCTATACAGATTTAAGATAAGTAATTCAGTATAAGGGTTATTGTATATTAGTGGCTCAGTGGTTTCTCGTTTTGAGTTTGATTCCCAGCCAATGCCCAAAACCAGAGCCACTGCATCCAGTGCCAGTCCCAAGTCTGAATAAAAATAGTAGGGTTGCGTCAGGAAGGGCATAAAAAACAGTGTAAAAGTTAAAAGGGTGCCGATCAGATAACCTGCTGTGGCGACCCCTTGACAGGAGCAGCCAAAAGACCAGCAACAACAATTCAATATTAGGGTTAAAAGACTGTCATGGTTTCTCCTGAAAGTTTTCAAATGATTTGGATGCACCTCCTGACATACCTCTATCTGGCCCACGTAAAAAAAATTTTCAGTACTGAAGTACTCATCGTTATAAAACATCTGTAATGATTGGTAGAGTTCAGCTGATCTGTAAGATCTGTTGGTAAGGTCTATTATTTCCTCAGGTTTCGGCTGGACATCTATCGCTGCCTGGCGAGTCCGTCGCTCATCATGCTGACGGAGGAAGACCCAATCCTCAGAGCGTTCGAGCTCAGCGCTGACCTCAAGGAGCTCAGCCTGGTCGAGGTGGAGTTCAGGTACAGGAAGAAAGAAATCAATATACACATTACAGGCAATTTAGGAACGCCAATTAGCTGTGGGAGGAAACCCAACGAAAACCATGTAAACTCTAGGGACACAGACCCCAGGCAGGAATAGAACCTTTGACCCTGGAGGTGCGGGGCTTTAGCGCTACTCACTACGGCATCAAGCAACCTAGAAAAGTAGAGAAAGAGAGAGAGAGAGAGAGAGAATATTGATTTTATCTTAACACCCCTCAAGTCCCATACACACAAGAGACTCAGTACAAGGCAGACTGAGCATTTCCCAACCTGAGTATTATAGAGTTACTGTGTAACAGTTGTGTGTTTATTAAGTTATGCATCTGATGACTGATGAAGCGTTAACACATAAGAGGTTATGAACACATTCGGATAACAAACTTATAATATCCAAGACTTACAAAAGGGACAAGAACAAGAAACAGTGCCATATTAAATTTATTTTCATTGGAACCGCCTGCCTTGGGAGTCTATAAAAGTACAGAGACAATACATCATTTCATCTGTTTTTGTTTCTCTCTCTATCTCTTTGTCTTAATAAGACAAAATTTTATAGCAGTGTTTGCTTTTTTTGGCGAAACAAGTATTTAATAAGAAATGTTCAACATTTTTTAAACATAAGAGAGTCGCAGAGAGATGGACAGAGTGAGAGAGAGAGACAGAGAGACGTGTCCGATAGAGTGAGACAGAGTCAGACAGACAGAGAGAGAGACAGACAGAGAGACATGTCTGATAGAGTGAGACAGAGTCAGACAGACAGAGAGAGAGACAGACAGAGAGACGTGTCTGATAGAGTGAGACAGAGTCAGACAGACAGAGAGAGAGACAGACAGAGAGACGTGTCTGATAGAGTGAGACAGAGTCAGACAGACAGAGAGAGAGAGACAGACAGAGAGACGTGTCCGATAAAGAGAGGGAAAGAGAATCAGGCAGAGTGAGAGAGAGAGAGAGAGAGACAAACTAAGAGAAAATCGGACAGAGAGACATTCAGACAGAAGGGGAGAGAGTCAGACACAGTTAGAGAGAGAGAGAGAGAATCAGACAGACAGAGTAAGAGGCAGACAAAGTGAAAGAGAGAGTCAGACAGTGAGAGGGAAAGTCAGACAGTAAAAGAGAGAGTGTCAGACAGAGTGTAAGAAAGGGGGTCAGACAGAGGGAGAAAGAGACAGACAGAGCGAGAGAAAGTCAGAAAGACAAATAGAGAGGTAGACAGATGAGAGAAAGTCAGACAGAGTGAAACAGAGAGACAGTCAGACAAGAGAGAAAGTATCTTATTATTGCAGTTATATATGGAATCAGTCATTATGAGAGTGTTGTCGTGTGATCATCTCATTTACCTCTACATGTTGTTGTCCTCCTTATCATCCTCACGTCTATCGGTGAGACCGGGTCAGAATCTCTCCGCTGCTAAAGAGCTGAAGCGAGAGTTTCAGCCGTACTCATATACTGAGGTCATTTCTGGCCAGTTTAGCAGTGATGGATAGCACGGAGCTGAATTCTTTGGCCCTGAAAGACAGCGTTTTTCATTTTAAACGAGCTGTCGTTGTCATTTTAGCCTGAACGCCAAAAAAAGTCTGCCATCAGCCGGTGTCCACATGGCGTGAATAAAATTTAATAAAAAAAAAAAAGACCATTCTCGTTTCACTGCATTGCTGAAATAAAAACCAGCAGTCTAACAGTCATGCCAGTAACAAACACTTGACCAGTAAGATTTATCTATTCAAACCAGCACTCGAGAGCTCTGTTTGAAAGTGTATGATATTTGTCTTCGCCATGAATACAGGACTGATTATGAGGAACTTGCCAAGCAGTGCAAGATGTTTGCAAAGGACCTGCTAGCCCAGGCACGAAACTCGCGCGAGCTTGAAGTCATCCTGAACCACACGTGCAGCGAGGATCACGTGGATAAGAGAGGACTCCTGGAGGAGCGCATGAACCTCAGCCGACTCAAACTCGCCATCAAGTACAACCAGAAAGAGGTAAGGAGACGCCACAAGGATAGTCACAAGGCTAATGGTGTGTATGCTAACTATACTACTTAGGTCCAGTCCGTCTTTATGTCTTATCAGTCACATGGTTATAAACATCATGTTTAATGGGGCACTTGAGAAGAACTACAACTGTAATAAAAACACTACTCGACTGGATCACACATCTGGAATTACTGTAACATCTGGGTGGGGCTCTTCTGTCTAGGGGCGGAGCTTATTTATGACAAAGAAGCCTGAAATAACATAACAGTTGTAAAGTTTTCAATCGTATTTGAAGCCGTCTAGAAACTCTTGAGATCGAACACAAATCTACAATATATAACACAAGGGTTGTTCAAGTCAAACCGGGACTTTTGATTGTGCAGAATAACAGAGCACAGTTATGAGAGTAAAAACTTCCTTTATTTCTCTATATAATCAACTTTTACACTAATTCACTTATCCCAGTGTTTCACCAGTGCTTGGACACCATTAAGGTAAAAAGTTTTCTTAGTACACCAAAGCCAAAAAGTGGACTGCCTGCTTCAAGTCCAAAACCCCGGCCTCCCAGGAACTCTTTTAATGACCCAAACATGTGGAAATAGCTTGGAGCGAGGTCAGGACTGTACAGGGACTGTGGCTTTCTGCAATGTGCAAGTAGTGCTGGTAAATGATGATGTGTACAGTTCACACATAATAAAAGAAGATTCACAAGTTTTCAGCAAGTCATCTGTCAATTTAAAAAAATCAGGCTGGATGCTTTCGTTGAATGTTCACAGAAACGACTGCAGCCACCTGAGCCAAGATCATCATTCATGGACGTACAGTCTTTTTTTAAACGTTTGCACTGTTTAAATAGTTTTTTGCAATTAAGAGTCTCATCACCGTACTGAGCTTGAAGTCTTCTGTAAATGTCAATCGCTTTTACACCTTCGTTTACCAGAAATTTAATCAGAAGTCCCAGTTTGACTTAAACGCCACATTTTTTTAAATTGCAGCTTTAGTTCAAAAATGCAATTTTATACATTGTTTTTATTTTCCATGTTTTAATAAAAGGCTTATTTAGGTGTTTGTCATGTTGTTTTTCAATAAATTAAAATTTAGAATTTATTTTAATTAGAATAAAGTTACCTTGATAGTATATAATATATTTAGATAACAGTAATAAAATCTTTCCAGGAGAAAATACGGTATAAAAGTATTATTTGTGTATAATAACATTTAGAAACTTTTGATGTAACAAAGAGTGACATATTTGGTCTTTGTCTTTGTAATGTTTTACTTACACTTCAAAGAGAAGATCTCTTTTAAAATAAAAAATAAAAAACTTTTTTGCTGTTTCGGGATCCATTATCAATGAGAGACATTTTGCTTAAAGTAAAAAAAAAAAAGTATGTACTGTACTGGATGTGTCTGTATCATTTTTGTTTGTTCCGGTTCAGTTCGTGGCGCAGTCGAACTGTCAGCAGTTCCTGAACACGGTGTGGTTTGGTGAGATGGCGAGTTACCGGCGTAAGCACACGGGGCTGAAGCTGCTGACGGTCCTGAGCGTGGCGCTTCTCTGGCCCCTGCTCTCCGTCTGCTACCTGCTCGTACCGCGCTCACGCGTCGGCCACATCATCCACACGCCCTTCGTTAAGTTCATCCTTCACAGCGCCTCCTACCTCACCTTCCTCCTCCTGCTCAACCTCTACTCGCTGATCTACGACGAGACAAAAAAAAAGACCATGGGTCCGGCGCTGGAGTCCATCGACTACCTGCTCATCCTCTGGATCATTGGTGAGTCCTCTGTCAGGGTCAGTATCATCATCGTCAGTGAGGCTTAGCTGAATGTTCCAGCATCACCATGTCAGATTACATATTCCTTCAATACAGACAATCAAGTAGCTGCAGTGGAATACACATCATCATGGTGATGCAGTGACAGTCTGAGTACTAGAAAGTATAAATGGTAAAGTGTGAATAGTGTGAAAACCAATCTTTCGACTTTTTACAACAAAAGTATCTCAGAAGACCAGGGCCTTCTACTTCTTTCAAAAGCAATCGCAAACACAATGAAGAACCACAATATGTACACGCCATGCAGACATCAGTTCACACCAGGTATGAGAGTAGATCCATATTACTCTAAATTACTATATAAGGTACAGAAAAATAAAATGCTGAAAAGAAAGGAGACAAGGCTATTAAAAGGAAAGAACAAGTAAAATAAAAGAGTGATGAAATGTAAAGGAAAGTGCTGAAAAGATAAGATGGAAAGAGAAAAGACAAAGACAAAAAAAAGACAAAAAAAAAAAAGGAAAATTAAGTGCTGAAAAGAAAAAAGAAAAGACAAAAAGTACCCTAAGTACACCTCATCCCTCCCCCATGAGAGAGCTCGGCCAATCAGCTCTCTCTAGACCTCCGGCTGCGAGAGGTTACAGCATCACCCGGGAACCGAACCAGCGATCTCCGGATGATAGGGCGAGAACTTTACCACCTCGCCACTCAGAGGTCCCGTTCCAGGGCACTTTATTTTTTTAAAATGTGTAATAATTTCCCTTTAAGGAAAATTGTTTGTCCCAGTCTAATGCATCGTGTTTGTGTAAAGCGTCACGATGACCTGCAGTCGAAACATCACAGAGTCGCGAAGTTCCATCCCAAAGTCGGGAAAATTTCCACTATATGGAGGAATATCATTGCGTTACTCCGTGTGTGGTTTTGTGTGTGTGTGTGTGTGTGTGTGTGTGTGTGTGTGTATATACATACCTGTACTCAGTGTGTTCATGGCTGCAGATGTGTGTAAACAGACTGGGAGGTCTAAATCCTATGAATGCAGCTCCACTGTGCTTTTTTTTTTTTGCTGTAGTGTAGGTTATTTAGAGCTCACAGACTCGCATTGTGTGGGATGGAAAAAGTGTGTGTATGTGTACGTGTACGTGTGTACGTGTGTACGTGTGTACGTGTGTGTGTGTGTAGGGCGAATCTCATTTACAGTAATTAAGCAGAACAGAACAGTGTTGAGATGCCAAACTGCAATTCGGAATCGTTTCGAGTGTAAACACACACACGCACACAAACACGCACACACACACACACACACACACACACACACACACACACACACACACACACACACACATTTATTGTTTAAATAAAGGATAAAAGACACCTTTCTTGTAATGTTTTAGAGACTTTTTATAAGACAAATTATGTCACAGTACACTTTAGTGAAGCCATGTCTGATGTTTTAATTACAAAATTTTACTATAATATTATTAATATTACTAGAAACTGGCTAGGTTAGGTGTTTTATAAATTTTGTAAATAAACATAAATAAAATGATACAATTACAAGTATTTTTATCAGGAAAATAAATAATAATAATAATAATAATAATTAAAGAATAATTCTTAAAAATAGAGAGAAATAGAGGGATGAGGGAAGGAAGAGATAGATAGATAGATAGATAGATAGATAGATAGATAGATAGATAGATAGATAGATAGATAGATAGATATAAATATTATAGCCATTTACTCATCCCATCCTCATAAATGTTAAAAGGTCAGAACAAAGGTCAGGTTATGGACCTGTTTAGGAGATAATGGCAGAATATAAAAGTATGCTGTAAATGTTGCATCGTAACTCAGACTTCCATATGTAGATGAAATGAAGCTCCTCAGCTATAGGGGCAAACAGTTATACCATGAGTCCAGTCTATAGTATCTATCTATCTATCTATCCAGCCTGGAGGCCTCATTTACACATGCTATTCCACACATGATTTAAATAGGAGCATTAAATCCAGATAGGGATTAACCACATGCACATGTGAAAATAAGAATACAGCTGTTTCTTTTTTCGAGCCATTACAGCATAACACAAAGTGATAAAATGAAGGACACAATGGAAACTCACACATGTCAAAAACAGAGAGACAGGACTAGAGGAGGGAGGTAGTACGGTAGAAGTGGAATTTGTTATAAAAAAAATTAAAAAAAATCAACCCTGGTGTGAAGTTACCATCTTGAGGAATTTTCCAAAAACAGCAGAGTGTTCAATTTGTTTTTCTACATTACCAGTTTCCCAACTATTAAAACTTTTTATTCATTAAATAACAAGATGTTATACTTTTAAATATTTTATTTACTTATAGTTATTTCATATTCAAGACCATCCCCAAGACATGTTAGTTCCTGCCCTCACTTATGTTATAGCAGCTATATTTATACACCATACATATATACACAGTGGCTTAATGTTTAGGACCTCCATGGTCAGGGTTTGATTCCCACCTCGGGGGTCCCGTATCTTCCGGGGAGGGGAGTATCTGTCGATCGATTTCGCCAGATGGCTCCTAGACGGACCAAATTACAGTAGAAAATCACATACCTATGTATTTATCTCAGAATATTTATATAGCTAAAGATTTAAACTAATTTCTTCTTTTTCATTTTTTTCTTTGAGAATGGTCGGCAAAGGAATGAAATGAATGTGTGCGTGTGTGTTTGTGTGTGTGCAGTGATGGAGAATCTCTCTCTCTCTCTCTCTGCAGGAATGGTGTGGTCAGATGTAAAGCGTCTATGGTACGAGGGCCTGGAGGACTTCCTGGAGGAGTCAAGAAACCATCTGAGTTTTGTTATGAACTCTTTGTACCTGGCCACGTTCGCGCTTAAAGTTGTGGCCCACAGCAAGGTTAGAGATAAAAGCAAATACCCATGCTCGTATGCTAACAGTAATAAAAATGAGAAAATGCTTGTAGGTATCAGGTGCGCAAATAGTTCATGCCAAGCGGCTACTGTAGATCTTTACACACCGCACCGAGGGATCTCTGTAAACTCTACTACACACTCACTGTCCACTTTTTTTTTTTTTTTTTAACCACACTTGTATATAATTTCCAGATACTCAGATACAAAGTAATAATTTATAAATAGTAGGTCATTATTCCAAGATACATGGCCAGAATGTCGAAAAAAGTTAGTCAGAATTATTCAATTCAATTCAGTTCAATTTTAGTTGTTTAGCGCTTTTAACAATTGTCATGATCCAAAACAATTATGAGATACTATGTCATGATTTTGAGATACTAAGTCATGAACATGAGATAATAAGTCATGACTTTAATGCAAAGTCACAATTATGATATACCAGACCAAAATTATGACACAGTAAATTATAAGTATGATATTGTCTTGTTTATTTAATAATGTTATGATTAAGATAAAAAGTCATGGTAATGAGATATTAAGTCAAGATAACAAAATACTTACATAAGATTACAGAATTTATTTCATGAGATTCTGAGATACTATCCAATGATTGAGATACTTAATCTGTCATGAATATGAGATGCTAAGACATTATTATAATTATGGGATAAGTCAACATTGAGAAATAAGACCATGATTATAAAATATCCAACCAGAACTAGAGAAGAAAATGTGAGTGGTGTCGGTCCTCAATATTACAAAGTTTTTCATATTTCTTTGTGGAAAGCAACATTTAAAGTGCTGGTTTAGTTTGTAAAAAAAAAAAAAAAAAAAAAAAAAAAAAGCATGATTAGCATGTTGTTAGCATTATGCTAACTATATTCTAGCCCATCCACATGTCTCTATGACAGTGAGATCCACGGTTAGGTTTAGTTACAAAGTTCCTATGGAAGTTACCATAGCAGGGAACGTAACTGTGAGCACTTCCTGTTTCAGTGGGGAGAACCTTCACTATTATATGTCAGTGGGGCAAAGTTGGGAACCTCTTGCTCCCCAGGTGTACCACTCATACCCTCTTGGAGGACATGTTCTGACACAGCTTACAAGCCTCTTCAAATCTGGTAAATTTTTGCTTTGCGCTAGAATCTGTGAAAATTGGTCTCAATGTTAAGTCTATGGGATTTTTGGGGCTCTTACAAAAATCATAGCACCCTATTCCCGCATAAGCTACACGTTTCGACACCTCTTTCATGGGTCTACAATAAATTTTATAAGACTAGTTTTGGTGCCAAACTTTGGTACGGAAGAATATTAAGCCTGTTAAATAATAATAGTGATGCTTTCCAAGCACCCCCAATTATAAGATAAAAAGTCTTGATTATTTAATATTGTTATGGTTGAGATACAAAGTGATGATTTTGAAACACTAAGCTATATTTATGTGATACTATGTCAAGATCTTGATTGAGATACATATTTATGATTGCAAGTCATGATTATGATTTACCACGTCATACTTTGATTTAGTGATATACTATTATATTAAGCTATAATTTCTGATTATAAGATTGTAAGTCATTATTATAAGATACTAAGACATTACTATGAGATACCAAGTCATGACTGTAAGGCTGTAAGTCATTATCATAAGGTACTAAGTCGAGCTGCAAGGTCATGACTATGATATACTAAGCCATACTTATGATATATTAAGCTTTATTTAAGAGATACTAAGTCATTATTATGAGATACTAAACCATTATTGTGAGATACTAGGTCATGAATTTAACAGTCATGATTTTAACAGAGCAAGTCATTATTACAACATGATGAGTCATGATTATGATACTAAGTCATTGTTGATTATTATTATTGATTAGTCTTTATAACGAGATACTTTCGGTCATTATTATGAGATATTAATTAGTTCATGTGTATAAGACACTATTAGAAGTGATACTAAGCTGTAATTTAGATATGAAGTCATAATTATAAGATACTAAGCCATAATTGTACATTACTAAGATAGCTAGTTATATGCTGGAGGTGGAATTTACAAAGTATATGATTTTAGCTGCTTTGAAGTGCGAGGTTATAGTTTTGAGTATTTCAGAATCTGCTGATCTCTTGAGACTTTTAAATTCTCATAAACAATAGTGTTCAGACAGAATGATGTGAAAAAACACAAACATCCAGTTCTATTGAGAGAAGCAACTCGTTGATGAGAGAGGAAAGCGCAAAGCATCTCAGAATGCATAAGATGTCAAACGTTGAGGGAGATCAAGAGCAGAAGACCCGAACGATCCTGAAACGGAAGCTGTAGATGGAGGGAAAAGACAATAGCAACTCGGAAGATGTAGTTTATGGTTTATAGTTTTAACGATCCATTGTAATGCAGATTTATTCCAAACTATCACAAATCAGGGGATTATTGTTTAAACATTGGAAATGGTTCAGTTTTTGTTATCCAGCTATAACAAATAACACAATATTTTTACTGGAAGTGAAATTACACATTCAATTCAGTTCCAGATTATAAAGCATTGACTTCTACCGTACTGAGTTTGTTTTATATCACAGTCCAAGTTTCAGTCATGGTTTAGGTTAAGTGCTTCAGTTGAAAAGCCTCCAGCAGAACAGCAGAATTAAGCATTTTTCCGGAACACGTTTATACATAACCTTTAAAATGATCTTCTGTCTCTGCTCTCTCTCAGACATATGGAAGGATAAAGAGTGGATTAGGCTTTAATCCCCTGTACATTACTCCTAAACTTCTTTACACAAAGTGCAGCTCTGGCATGTAACGTAGCATCGTTAAATCTCATCCTGACTCCCACGCATGACTGGTGTGTTCCTGCTTCCACAGCTCAATTCATTTATTATTATTATTTATCAAGGCTGTGCTGTGCGTGTCTTGATTCAGTTTAAGAGCGAATGCTCCAACTGGAAAGACTGGGATGCCTCTCACCCCATCCTGGTTGCAGAAGGACTTTTCGCCGTCGCTAACGTGCTGAGCTACCTGCGTCTCTTCTTTATGTACACCACCAGCTCCATCCTCGGCCCTCTCCAGGTAAACAACATCATCGCTGTTTATACACCGGTACACACACACACACACACAGGGCTCTATGAACAGATAGCCGCTACCAGCTGTGTTTAAGTACAGCTCATCATCAATACATGTAGAAACAGTCGAACCTTATCTCTATCCACTGCATCTGTAATGTAGGTCTGAGCTGCATAAGGAGTCATTTGTTCTTTAATTGTGTAAATAAACATTACATAGATATATAACACAATTTAAACTTCTGAGAGTTGATGTCAAAACGCATTTCCTCTCATAATGAGGGCTTCTCATAACCTGGACAAACTCTTCGTGAAGTCACCCATAGGTTTTCTGAAAAGTAGTTTTAAAGCTTAAAAGTGGGCGCTCTGTTCGTTGCCATCTTGGCAGGATCTGACTCCACCTACACCAATTTTAATCCGTCCATGGACAGATGGGCGGCGCTAACGAGTCTAATTTTAGCTTAGCTAAAAACAATTTCAGCTACTAAAACCAAGACCTTTTTTTTTGTAGCAGGTGGCAAGCATGTGTATTTCTTTGGTAAAGTTGAACATTTTAGTATGAAGCTTAATGGAGATTAAGTCACTTTTGGAGCCCCAGTGGACATTTAAGGAACTGCACATTATGGCACTACCGTGTTTGGCTTCACTTTCACACAACTGAAGGTTCCCCCTTGAGGCTACTGTTAATTGTTCGGAAATGACATCACTTTATTTTACTAATTTTAACTTTTATTTTAACAATCCCTTTTGCTTCCTCTTCCTGACTCCGCCCCTCAGTATGATTGGTGTGCAGTACGCACCTGTTTATGTATTTTAGTGTATATTTAAGCAATTAATTTTAAGACATCCTTTGTCAGGTTTTAACTTTTGGGTAAATTCTGAACATCAGTCGTTATTAATGATTATTTCTCAGGTTTTTATTACCCCTTTTTCTCTTCTTCCAGCTATCTCAGAATGTATGAGATTTTATGAGAGATAAAGATATTAGGATGTTAGAACATGTTAGAAAATTTATTTTTTTTTTACTTTTATTAAATTTATATAGGAGGAATACAGTAAAATGCAGGTTAAAATACATTGAAACTCTGAAACCCCTTTAATGGCTCACACATGTGGAAATGTCTGGACTGTACAGGCAATGTGGCTGTAACGCCCAGCTGAGTTTCTGGATCGTGCAAATGGTGTTGGTGAATGATTGTGTGTACAGTCCCCACAGACAGACACGTCTCTTCCGCAAGTTATCCCTCTTGGTTTGACTTGAATATTGCTTGTAACTTCAGCCTTTTTGTCTTTAGGCTGAATCTAAAATGGCTTTCGGTTTACTTGGTTTGTACCTTATGTCAGGGAGGTACAGTATAATGTAGCTGTATACACTATTAATGTTGTGCATTACATTTGTGACGTAGGTCAGGCGCCATTTTAATTGACTACAGAAAACTTTGCTCTTCGCGTAGATATTGTTTTATTTTATAAGGTAAAAGACTGAAATGTTCTTTACTGACAATGAATATAGATAGATAGATAGATAGATAGATAGATAGATAGATAGATAGATAGATAGATAGAGAAGAATGGATGGATAGATGGATGGATGGATGGATGGATGGAACTTTTTCCATTGCTTCAATATACCAAGACATCTTGGACAATGCTATGCTTTTTATTAAGTTTGTGACAACAGTTTGGGGCAGGCACTTTTCTATTTCAACATGACCGTGCCCCAGTGCACAAAGCAAGGGCCATTAATACATGGTTTGATGAGTTCAGTGTGGAAGAACTTGACTGGCCTGAACACAGAGCCCTGACCTCAACCCCATCGAGCCAGACCTTCTCGTCCCACAATTGTGCCTGACCCCATAAATGCTGTACAGAATGAACGGACATGAATTCAAACAGTAACACTCCAAAATCTTGTGAACAGTCTCCCTACCAGACACATGTCAGTTCTGCATTAGACCGGCACTTATATACTAAGCTGTACAGAGATTAAAATCAATTGTAGGTCGTTTATCTTTTAGTTAAATCTAATTCAGAAGAAAAACATTTCCCTTCTTACAAGCCTGTTATGTCTCTGTAGCTTGGAAATGATGCAGTGAAAATGTATGCAGTGTTTGGTGTGTGTGGTCAGATGCTCTGTAGATTTAATCTTAAAAACCTAAACAAAATCTATGTTTCTGTTTCCTGTAAGCTATTTAATGGTTTAATCCCTCAGCATGACAATACTATAAAAAGATGCTCCATTCTGATTGGTCAGAAGGTGTTTTTATGACAAGACAAATGGTATTAATTCCTATTAACTTCAAGAGAGAGAAACATGACCATAAAATAGATAACAAAACACAAAAGTGTGGTACATCAAGTGTCACCCAAATGAGGATAGTTTCCCTTTTGATTTGAGTTTTTACCTGAAAAACTGATAAATGGTATACATAGCTATATCTGTACATTTCTTAAATTTAAAAAAAATATATATATACAGTTAAGCCTTGTGGCACTGGTGGCTCAGTGGTAGGTGTTTCGCCTGCCATGCGGAAGGCCCTGGGTTCAATTCCCAGCCACTGGATCCAGTCCCAAGCCCAGATAAAATAGGAGGGTTGTGTCAGGAAGGGCATCCGGCGTAAAACCTGTGCCAAGCTTGTATGTGCGGACCGGATGGTCCTCGAACCCTTCCAGGGAGCAGCCAGAAGACCAACAACATACATTTAAATCTTGGATTGCGAGCATAATTCGTTCCGGAACTGTGCTTGTATATCAAAATTCACTTCCCTATAAGAAATAATGAAAACTCCTATTCCATAACCCAAAAATATCTATATAAAAATAATTAATACAAAATATGAAGTAATAATAAAACAAAATAACCTGCACTTTAACTTGCATTGTTAATGCACGCAAGGATGTTGACTATACGAGTGGCGCACGCACCTAGACCTAGCATGGAAAACAATTACCCTCAATCCTGCTTGTATTTTAAGATCTCTGTCCATTTTTTAACCAAGTTAACCAAGTTAAACCAAGGTTTTACTATATATATATGGGTAGGACCCGACTTGCGAACATATAATGAACAAATGATGAATTTCCACAGATACAAACGGGCTGCGGTTCTACTCCCGCAGTTTAATTGCGAAAGTAGCTCACAAAATCCTTAACAAAACAGAGTTCACAGTCCAGTACAGTGGAAAACCGTTCTGAGGCAAAATGGCAGCCGGGATTCCTTTTGCGATTTGAAGGCGCAGAGACAACACCGTTAAATTTGTGTGAGATTTATTTCCATAGGTGTGATTATGTTTTTTGGCCACATGATGGCAGTGTGGGGAAAGGAGACAAAGATTTAGGATTAGTATGCTTGACATTATATATTCTTGTCAAAGGCGTAAAAGATTCACTTTGTCTGACTTAAGAACAAATCAGACTTATGAACGTGCTCCGGGAATAGAACTCATTCCTAAGTCAGAGACATATCCTGTTTAATTCTGTGTAGCTGCAGTGTGACTTGAATAAGTGGGAAAAAAATATTATTATTATTATTACTTAATAAAAATTGAGAAATGTGGCTTGTAATGTGTACATAACCAAAACCTTTTCTGCATCCACTGTTTTGGGTGTCTGTATCTGCTGTGTTGGAGTTCATTTAGCATATTTAACTTCCTAAAACGTAACTCAAATCAGCAAACTGTACCTAAAATTAGCAGATGCTATTCTATAGAGACATGTAGAGTGATTCTAAGGTAGAGAAAGTATCAGCATCAACCTGACAGACATGATGTAGCTTTTATTCAGCTTGTATTTAAATGCCAGCTTGTTGCCTATAAATTAATGCTAGCTCACGTATAATGATCACAATCCATTAATACAGCGGAGCAGATGAAAAAGCACATCTTGTCACTCCACTTCTGATTATGATTATGGAGAACCAGATGTATTCTAGCAAACTCTCTCTTTCTGTCTCTTCTTGTGTCAGAACCATTCCTCTTTTTCCTTTGGTCTCGTTCCCTCTCCCTCCCTCAGTTCTTTGTCTGATCTTTCAAGGTCATAAACAAAATAGCACGGATATTCTGCATCATGTGAAACTCATTCTCAGCTTTTGCACAACAGTTATATAAAACCGTGGGAGTCAAATCCACTGTATAAAAATGTGCGTTCTTAACGTCGTGCTGTTTTTGGATGTCGTATTGCTTTAAAACAGCGGGTTAACTGTGCCCTGAGTGATGGGTTGTTATTACAGCTATAATCATCATTTCTAGTGCGCAAATACCTTCTCCATGCTTTTTCTGTTCTAGTAGACGAGCTCCCGCTGTGACATCACTGCCTGACATTACAGCATGGAAATGTGCTCAGAAAAATGGAAGGAATTTCTCTCTCTCACACACACTGACTCTCTGTTTTTCTCTCTCCTCATACTTGTTTAAGAGATTTAAGACGTCAGACATCCAGATATTTAGTGCACGGACTGATGTGTTGTTATTGCACTGTGTTTAATGGAGTTCAGTTGCAACAGATACTGATTTGTTATTTGCAATAACAAATATAATCAAATGATATTTCAGGCTTTATTACCAGAATATCACAAATATCATTGAATCGGTGGGAACCCTGTTACGAGTCAGTGTTATAACTCAGACTTAAAGAACAACGAAGTGCAGTTAAGTTAAGTCAAACAAAACCGGCAGGGATAGTCCAAATCGAAAGTCGAGTAAACAGGCAAGGGTCGGGCCATGTGATAAACAGGATCAGGCTGAACTCAGAAATGAGAAAACAAATTGGGCCAAAATTAATTGTAAGTAACTAAAGACTTGGTAAAGACATTGGAACAAGTCACAGGGAGTGTCACAAGTCACCTATTTACTTTTTACTGTTATTTAAAAATGCCTCATTTTTCAATGTCAAATAAGGTGAGATTTTCACATGAATTAAAAAAATATAATGATGTACCATAATAGAAAATGTGTAAAAATGACACATTTTGATGTTGACATTGGGTAACACATTGTAGATTCTTTTTTTTTTCTTTCTGTTTTTTTTCTTAACCTCATAGTAATATTTCTGAAATAAAACGAGGTAACACTTAGAAAAACAGATGTAAAGTGTGATACACACGCTGTGTGTGGGAAGCTGTTGTATCCGTTCCAATCTCTGATCAGAATTCTAAACTCTGTTAGAAACTTAAGACACCATGCATATGATTGGACATTGTGCCAAAGGATGTCAATCCCCATAAATTCTCCATATAAACATTACAATTTAATTGTTTAGAAGTTAAAATTGCATCGTTGTGTTTGAGGGGTCCAATCAATGTTATCTCAATGTTATTTTATTAGAGTCATCCTAACTGACGTTCTGATGTAAACATCATCTTAATGACATTACAACTATATACATTGAAACCTCGGATTGTGAGTAATGCGGTTTGCGAGTGTTCCGCAAGATGAGCAAAGATTTTTATAAAATTATGATTCGGAAAACGAACAAGTTTTGGTTTACAAGTATCGAGTATCATGGATCACGCATGTGCTTCTTGTTTTAATGCAGAGCGTCACGTGATCACAACATCATAACACTGTGTAACCACGTGTGTTCACGTGAAATATATTTTATTTTGTGTCTGTATGCGTGTGTGTACAGCGCGCGTGTAAAGCAAAAGCAAGTCGCATTAGAGAGGTTAAAGATCCATTTTCACTCTCTGTATCAGCCTGCTCTTGGTGTCTGTGTGCGCGCGTCATTGAACACCATGCCACACAGACCCCTCCTACTTTCGCTTCACAGACACACACACTCTTTCTCTCTGCTCTACATAGAAACACTGCTCTGTCACGATTCTTTTTAATGGTAAAGTGCAGGTTAATTTGTTTTACTTTTACTTTACAGTCATTAGAGAGATTTCTTGTTTATTTTTTAGATAAAACAGTGTTTTCAGCGCATGTGTGAAAAGAGTGGAGAAAGAGTAACTGTGTAAGATGAGAAGGGAGAGAGGGTAGCTTACTTTAAATTCACACACACACACACACACACACACACACAGTGCCTGCACGCACAAACTGAAACACTTATCTGTCGGAATTAATTTTTTTACTTTTTTTTAAAGGTAAAGTGCAGGTGAATTTGTTTTATTTTTACTTAATATTTTGTGTTAATTACTTTTATGTATAAATGTTTTAGGCTGTGGAACGAATAATATGAGTTTCCATTATTTCTTATGGGAAAATTAAATCCGGTTTACGTGAGATTTAGAATACGAGCCCGCTTCAGGAACGAATTATGCTCGTAATCTGAGGTTCCACTGTACAGTATAAGCACTCATCCAACTTGGTATGGTTTTTCCTGGGTATAAAATCACCAACACAATCAGCAACACATTTGCAGAAGTTATAAGCTTATAAATGAACAAAACATAAGAATTGGTTAATAAAAAAATAAGGTGAAAAGGAAATAAAATAATAAAACATAAATAAAATAAAACAGAATAAAATAAAAGCGCCTTTGCCAGCACCACACAGTGGACCTGGAGCAGCTCGTAAGCTTCAAGAGACGAGAAACTCTTTCAAGTTGTTTTTAAAGATTTATTAGAAAAGCCTACACATTACATAAAAGATGTCTTAAAGGATAAATTATTTACACTGCACTGAACTTCTGATGATGGTAAAGATTCCTGCTGACTCATAATATCAGAAAATAATCAGCTTTGCCTCATGGTGTTCTTCCTTCTGCTTCATCTCTTTGTTTTGTTGCTACTGAGAAGCTTTGTCGAGGATTATCTTTAAATCCTGTATTTATCCCGTATCTGGTGTCTGACCAAACCCCACTGGGTGTTGACTCAGCAGCCTTCCAGACGTTTTCCATAGAAGAGCTCTTGTGCTATTACCCCCCCTCCCTCCCTCCCTCCTTTCCACCCCCAGTGTCTGGTCATGGCTGTCTGGCCAAACTCCGGTTAAGATAATTTAAAGAAATTCTGAATCACTTCTGAGTAAGACATTCTCCTCATTGCTTTTTCTCCCAGAGTGAGAGTGAAGCATGGGCTGTTTGCATGGCCAGATTTGTTCGTTGTTACTGAGCCGGTCTGACCCTGTGCACTCAGCCATCTGGTGATGATGCTACGTCACATCTCGTACCAGCTAATGCTAAATCATAGCTGCAGAGCAGGCCTGTGAAAGATTAGCCTTGGGACTTGCTCTCTTCTCAACCGCACAGTGACAGGACAATAAATTACATGTATTGAAAAATGAGCCTGAAGCCCATACACTGTCCTCCAGACATTCAGAAGAGTCTAAACCCATGATCTAAATCCAAATTGTAAGAAAGTGTTAGAAGGCTAGTAGCTTACACATGGTGACTTTTCTTGGGCCAAGAAGTCTACATGTTCATAAAATGATAACGCATTAGAGTACTTGAATTACTTTTTTGATGTAATGAGTAATCTAAAACATTAGGTCTGCCATTTAAGTTATCAGTTATTTAGTTATTATTTAAAAAATGTAATCCTTTATTTAGACAATTTATGTAACCCGTGAGCCAGACAGCAGTCATTCCCAATCCGTTAGTCTGTGTTTGCGTGTGTGAAAGTCGTCCTACAAGCCCCGCCCCCGGTAACTCGCCCCCCTCTGGTATTCCTGCTGTTATACCGCTATCTCACCTATGCGGATTGACTATGAGAGGACCGACGCGCGGAAAGATAGAAACATAATCACAGCATCAAAACTCGCGGTGAATCATGATGAACCGTACTTACAGCGCGAAACTGCATAGGTGAGATAGGGGTATTAGTAGTTAACAGATTACGGGCCAAACTTCGCTTAGTAATGATGGTGGAATAATTATAAAGGTCTTGACTAAAACAACATGCAAGAGGAATCACAAAGGAGTTTTCATTTTCCCGCAGTGGAAAAGTACTCGAACTAGTTACTTTTATCAGAAAGTACGCTGTAATGTAACTGATTACTTTTTATAGACAGTAATTTTGTAACGTACTTTAAAAACTAACATCCCTCAACACTGATGTTATAAAAGCCAATGATGCTCTTTCCTCCACATAAAGACAGACTTCCATATATGGACTCAGAGACACGCCTATATTTGTAAATTTGGTTTTCCAAATCAGACGTCCAAGTTATGAGCTTTCTTCGCAATAAAACTTTAAAGTATTTTAGCCTGAGTAACATAAAAGGAAATAATTAAATGTAGTAATTCTTCAGGATTCAGGACTTCAGTGGAAAAGGGAGTGAGTGTATGTGTTATATCTGTCCAAACACAGTTGATTAATGATATTATTCATCAAAATATTTGCTTTTTCAACTCCCATTTACACAACCTTAGTCATACTTTGGAATACCCAAGTTTAATAAACAGCAAGGCAAAAATAGCAACTTAAAATGCTTCCTGAGCTGCTAAAGTTTACAGTCGCCTAAAAACGATGGTTCTTTTTAAAGCATGTGAAGTAGAAAACACCTTAACGGGTCATAATTAGACCTGATGTTTTCCTGAGGCTCGCTATGATTGCAGGTCTGGAAATGACAAATAACCGCACAGTTGTGTAGATACTGAATAAGTTCCTGAATTAATTCAAGTGTTTAAATGTGTGTTTATGTAGATCTCGATGGGTCAGATGCTGCAGGAGTTTGGAAAGTTCCTAGGCCTGTTCCTGCTGGTGCTCTTCTCCTTCACCATCGGCCTGACGCAGCTTTACGGAAAAGACCAGAAGGATCCGTCCAAGAGCAGAAATGACAACAAGGACTGCGAAGGCATCTTCTGTGAACAGCAGAGCAACGACGCCTTCCACACGTATAACTTATAGTTATTATAGCTTTATTCTCAGTTATCCAGATGGAGGAGCCTTACAACATGGCTAGCTTTAGCCAATTAACCATAGCACTGTTTTTTGCCACTTATTTTACCACTCATTCACATGACATAACTATAAGCTAAAGTTGATTATAAATTATTCATATTAAAAATGATAAAAAATCAAATTATTAGATCTGCCGACCCTTAGGATAAAAAGGGACAAACCTCAAGAAAAGAATCCAAAAGTGCTGTTGTTCATATTCAAAATTTTTAAAATGAATCTCAAATGCTTTTCTGTTGACTTTGTTTGCTCACTACATAGGGTATAACATAATGGTGTTAAACATCCTACTTAGTGCACTTCTAATAAATGCTGTTTGGGATTCAGCCGGAAAAATTGCACATTGTATTTTAATTGACAGGCAATTTTATTTTTTTATTTTTTTTGGGGGGGGGCTAGATTTAAGTAATAGCACCTTTGGCTTAATGTCTGTTTAAAATTGTATAATATCAAGCATGATTTATTATTTCATAAAACACTACACTGAATTTGCAGGTTTTATTTATTTTTTTAGTCACTTACTTATTGATTGATTGATTGATTGATTGATTGATTGATTAATTGATTGATTAATTAATTGATTGGTGATTAAAAAACGCTGCTGATTTAATGTTAACATTTTATCACAGATTTTTCAAAGTCTTAAAGTGTTAAAGTCACCCTGGCTTGTTTTCTGTCTCCTTTTTTCTTCAGGTTTATGGGGACGTGTTACGCGCTTTTTTGGTACATCTTCTCTCTGGCACACGTGGCGCTGTTCGTGACCAGGATCAGCTACACAGAGGAACTGCGCTCATTTGTGGGCGCCCTTATCATCGGCACGTACAACATTGTTGTCGTGATCGTTCTGACCAAGCTTTTGGTGGCCATGCTGCATAAGAGCTTCAGACAGATCGCTGTGAGTGAATGTTTCAGATTTTGACTATAGCTGGCACTAGTTATTGCATTGTTTAAGAAACTAATGCAGATTTCTGAATTTATAGAAAATGCTGCTAAAGCTAAACAATAGGTTAAATCTAACTGCTCACGTGTGCATTCTAATCCGATGCTTTTCTTCTTAACGTTGTTTTGACCACAGAACCATGAGGACAAAGAATGGAAATTTGCCCGGGCCAAGCTCTGGCTCAGCTACTTTGATGATAAATGCACATTGCCTCCTCCGTTAAACATCCTTACTTCCCCAAAGACGCTGTGCTACTTAGTGACCAGCCTGAGCAAGTGGATCTGTTCCCACACATCCACTGGAAAGATGAAGAGACAGAACAGTCTTAAGGTTAGTCAGTGTTGAACTTTAAGACATAATCCTGGCAAACTCCAGAGCGATCTGGATTTGTTAAGATTCTGAAGGTGGTTCAAGGGGGCTTCATTAACTGCTGCTGAATTCATTTATTTTCAGTATTATATCACAGTGATACCCCTGGTCAATAAGAAGCAGGGTGGGTGCAAAGCAAAATCTATCAGGGGCGTTTAAGACGCTCAAAACGGGACTTGCGATGAAACTTCTGGTGAATGAAGATCTCATGCACAGTACAATGAAGACCACATGCACAGTACAATGATGAGACTCTTACAAATACTCAGTAAAGTATTTGTATGGTGCAAATGTTTTTAAAAAAGGCTGTTTGTTCGTGAATGACGATCCCGGCCGAGGTGGCTCGGATCCTACCGCAGTTGTTTACATTGCCTGATCCTTGAAAATCGACTTAGAACTTGTCACTCCAAGACATTTCCACATGTTTTGGCCATTAAAAGAGTTCCTGGGAGGTCAGAGTTTCAGACGTGAAGCAGGCAGTCTGATCAGGGCTCTGTCGTACTGAGAAAACTTTCCACCTTGATGGTATCAGCACTAGTGAAACTCTGGGATAAGTGCATTAGTGTAGCAGTGGATTTAGAAAAATAAAGGGAGTTTTCATTCTCTTCTGTTATTCTGCACAATCAAAAGTCCCTTGAGTCCCAAAAGTTGAATGCCCTTTCCATTTATCATCTTTTAAATGAGATTATGTAAATGTAGATTAATCAATAAACAGAGTAGCTGGTTAGCCGGTTAACTTATTGCAAACAAAAGACAAGCTATTGTGTTTTTTTGCGCCTTTGTAGCTCAAGTTCATAGGGTAAGCAGTACACTTCCATTTCCATCAGCTTTACAATCTAGTCATTTAACTTCAAGTCCAAATAGAGTCTTAAATCAATAGGGTCATATCTATGTTTTTTGTCTTGACAGGATGAAGAAACATTAGGAAAACACTTCTGTAACATTTTATAAGACTTTGCTTACATCAAAGCATTAAGTTCAATTGAAGTTTATTTCTTAACTCATAGATAAAGGAATGAAATCAATTCCACATTGTTGCCTGAGAAATAAAAAACCAAGGAATTCGCTTTAGTTGTCAAAATACAATCTTTGCACAAACAAGGAGATTAAATCGAATCCCTCCTTTGGACATCATCATGAACCTGTGGTGCTGAATGTTCTTTCTGATTGGATTATTTGGTTCTGGTTTTCAGGCCAGATGAAAACAGAAACGAGGTCATTGTGCAATGGTCTGCAAGGTGGAGACAGACTTCTGGCGCTGTTTCCGCCTAGATTACTTTGACCAAAAATAGTAATGAACTTACACTGATGGAAAGCAAGTGCAGATTTCTGATCACAGCTCCAGGGTCCTGGTTTCCATTCTGAGCTTGAGTTACTCTCTCTCTTTCTTCTCTCTCTCTTTCTCTCTCTCTGTCTACTGTATCTCTGTGGTTGTTTCACAAGTTCTCCGTGTCCTTCTGGGTTTCTTAAGAGATCAGTGCTGTCCTTCCACCTTCCAAAAAAAAAAACAAGATGGAAGGTGGATTGGCTACAATAAGCAGTGAACTTCTCTGGTTCCTCTTGCCTTTAAAGCACCAGTTATTTAATCTAACCTGGTGTTATTGTGAATTTGACTTTATCATACAGTTATTTTTCAGGAATGGAGGAACCTGAAGCAGAAAAGGGATGAGAACTACCAAAAGATAATGTGCTGCCTGGTGCATCGTTACCTGACGTCCACGCGGCAAAAGATGCAGAGCACGGACCAGGCCACGGTGGAGAACCTCAACGACCTGCGGCAGGATCTGTCCAAGTTCCGCAACGAGATGAGAGACCTGCTCGGCTTTCGCACATCCAAATACGCCATGTTCTATCCCAGAAGCTAAAGCCGCGACCCGACGTTGAAGTCTAGCATGCTTGGAAATGTTCCTTCTTCAACTTTTACAGCAGGGACACTGACACTGGAAATATATAATGATATATTCATTCTACACGCAAGGTCTCCAGATTCAGAACTTGTCCAAGATTCCTGATTATCACGCGTGTTTTTTTAGGAAGTGTCTTTTCTTTGGATGGAAGTATCTAATAAAGGTGTTGTTTTTTTTGGAAAATCATGCATTTCACTTTTATTTCGTTTGGCTTTTATTTGGAAAGCTGTCATCTTAAATAAGCACTGCTTCTATATTAGATGTTTATATTAGAAATATATTAGAAGCCACAAAAAGAGAGCGGGTTACAGTTCAGGCAGTTTTTTTTTCCTGAAACCTTAAGGTTCAATTTATGGTTTCTAAAGCCAGTACTGCTAAAGCTGAAACTGTACATATAACACTAATCAGCCATGAAAATAAGAACGACTAATAGCTGAACACTGATTATCAATTATACCCCAGTAAACTGGTGACAGGATCATGGGCACCCAAGGCTCTTGGCCAATGCCTTTGGGGACCAAAATCCAGTCCGATCCTACAGAAAATCCAATGTAGCACAACTTGAGAAAAAGACTCAATACTGGCTAGAATAGAAACGTATCAGAACACTCAGTGCATCACAGTCTGCTGAGTATGGGACTCAGCTGGCAAAGTTTTCAAGGTTGTTGAGCCAAACTCAAAATTCCCTTTCTACCAATCTGATCAAGCATCCATCGGAGGCACTGAACAACACAGCCAATCTACCAACGTCCCAGTGATGGACACCGGACGTCTTGTGGCATCATGTTCTGAGCGGCCAGAGCCACACTGGTGGCACAAACGGGAACCCAGACAATTATAGGCATAATGGTTTGCATTGTAATGTTATGGCTGACCTGTGTGTGTTAAATAAGAACAACATTCTCTTTTTTTCGTTAAGATACCTCATTATTTCTAGATTAAAGTCTATAACATCAATAAATGTAACAGAAAATAAGGAAATGTTACTCATACAGCGGTACCTCAGCATATGAATGTAATCTGCCCTGGAGGAGAGTTCTTTAGATGCAATTTTGTATTGCGAAACGCATTTTCCCATAGGAAATAATGTAAATACAGGTAATCCGTTCCAGCCACACGAAAATATTACCAATATTACCAATTTCCAACACTATAATTATATTTTTAAATATAAAAACAATCAAAAGAATTAGGAAAGACGTAAATAAACTTAAACCTTAATTTATGATTCCTCTTGGCACCAGCTGCTTTAAAAAACAAACTGAAAGCGTCTCCCTCTTCTTCTTGCTACTGTCCTTGATAACATTTTTGGGACCCACGGTGAAGACAATTTAATGTCTTCACTAAATCTTGCACAAAATTTAAAAAAAAAAGGAAACTAGCTTCGCTTGACTTTCCAATAACACAAAGAAGTTTTGAACGGCTTCTGGACGTGCGCACAACTTATACGGTTTGGCTCGGTTCATTCGCTCTTGGTTCTTAAGGCGCAAATTTATTAGGCAGGAGGTTCATATGCCGTGGTACCGCTGTAGAAGGTAATCTCTAAAAAGAATTATATTTTAACTTTTTTTATCAATAAGGGATTTTAAAAAAGAGGATTTAAACTTACAACCTTCACCACTAGACAACTGCTGGACTATTACAGTAATGTTTTTTCTTTTCAGTTTTGAGTTGAAGATTGTGTTTTCAGTGATATACAGTAACTTTCCAAACCAAAACAGATAAAGAATGTTTATTTTATTTGTCACAAAACAATCTTTTATAAATTAACATTCACTATCAGGAAGCAGTTTCATATGAAAATATTTTATAATGAGAATTTCAGTACACACTCAACAATGAAACAAGTCTGCTCGGCACGTTCCAGCCTGGTTTTACTACGCATTTCGGGAATAAAATCAAACGAATGCAATCGTTTCAAAATGTCGCTACTAAATTATTGCACTTTAGTCACCACATAAGATGCACCTTGAATTTTGTACATAGTAAACACTTGTGTGGCTGAAAAACACTAAGCACGACTAACACCTTGAAGTTTATTCAAACATTTGTATATCTAAAAGGAAACCTTTGTATATGTACAAAAAAATGTAGTTAAAAAGAAAAAATACTTTATAAAATGAATGTTACTGTGAAGAAGATTACGTGCTGCAGAAACCACAGTGGAAGAATGTTGGCTCGTATCAAGTGAATAAATCTGCAAAATCCTTGGATTTAGATATTTTAGCCTTGATGCTGAACAGTCTTGATTTCACATACTGTTTTCCAATATGCCAGCAGTCCTAATCCAATTTTTCTTTTGCCAAAACAAAAATGTAGGCACATGATGTTTTAATGGCACGGTGAGCACCTCATGTTCAACAGCTTTATTCCAAATAATTTCTAGCTAATAATTATCATAATTGTATTTTTTTTTTATATATAAATAATGGTATTATAGTTTATAAATAATCTAATAATAGTAATAATAATAATAATAGTAATAATAATAATAATAATAATGGTAATAATAATAATAATAATAATAATAATAATAATAATAATTTAACCTTGCCTGTTGATTTTATGGCTTTTAATCAACAGATTAGTGTTTGTTTTAATGCATTTCTAATTATTTCTACTCATCTTTTTAAAAAATGTGGTGTTCTAAATGAAGGACACCGATCACTCATAACATTATGAACACCTATTTAATATTGAATTGGTCCCCCTTATGCCATAATAACAGTGCAAGACTGACACGTTTCTAAGGAAACCAGCATAAAACTTGTCAGCAATTTAATCTACACTAGCGCTGGATCAAAGCTACTGGATTGGACTACACAGGCCAGCCTTTACTCCTAATGTGCATCAGTGAGCAATGGTCGCCCGGGACCCTGTCATCAGTTCACCAGGTTTCCTTCCTTGTATAACTTTTGGTATGTCCTGACCGCTGCAACCTGAGAACATCCCACAAGACCTGCAGTTTTGGAGTTGCTCCGATCAAGTTGTCTAGCCATCACATTTTGGCCCTTCTCACAGTAGCTACAGTTACAATATCTCGTGCCAGTGGAACCTTGAAGTGGATGGGATACGTATATTAGGCAGCAGGAACGTTTAGTCCCTGAAGTTGATGTGTTGGAAGCAGGAAAATTTGGGCAAATGTTAGGATTTGAGTGATGTTGACAATGGATAAATTGTGATGGCTGGAGGACTGGGTCAGGGCTTGTGGGATGTTCCAGGTCTGCAGTGGTCAAAATGTACCAAAAGTCATCCAAGGAAGAGAAACCGGTGAACTGGCGACAGGGTCACGGGCAGCCGAGGCTCACTGATGCACATGGAGAGTGAAGGCTGGCTTGTGTAGTCCAATCTAATATAAGAGCTACTTTAGTTCTAATTGCTGAAAAGGTTAGTGCTGGTCTGCATAGAAAGGTGTTAGAACACACAGGACATTACTGTTTTGGTGACTCAATATTAAGCCGGATTAAGCCATAATGTTATGGCTGATCGGTGTATATTTGTTGATATGATAAAGATATTTATTTAACATTTACAGAAGGAGTCTCCGGTGTCAGCGCTTTGGACTGTACCAACTATAACATTATATTTTATACAAAGTCATAAAGGCTGAGGACTTCGCACTCTGTGGTTTTTCTTTATAACATGCCAAGAAGTTTTTTTTTTTTTCCTGTCTAATAAGTGTTTACAACTGCTGTGATCGAGTGCTGATGTGTTTCCTGCACATTCCATTCTTTAATTATTAATAATAGAAAATGTTCGTGCAGGTAAATTAACATGTGATTAGAGGAACATTCCAGGACATTGCTATTATTGCACAATAATCAGTGGCAGGGTGATGTGATACTGCCTGAGGTTAAGTGGTGGTAATTTTATTATAACAGCACGCCCGGGGGAGGGGGTTTATTCATTACACACTATGTATCTAGATTTGAGAAAATTATATACAGTTCTGTGCAAAAGGCTTGAGCCAGCCGTTATTTATTTACTCATCCACTCATTCATCTTCTACACCACTTTATCCCAGGAGGATTAGGACACGAGGCGGGGTACACCCTGGACAGGGTGCTAATCCATCGCAGGGCACACACACATACACACACTCACACACTATGAGCAATTTGTGAACGCCAATTAGTCTAACCTGCATAACTTTGGACTGTGGAAGGAAACCAGAGTACCCGGAGGAAACCCACCAAGCACGGGGAGGACATGCAAACTCCATGCACACAGAGACGGGAATCGAACCCGGACCCTGGAGGTGCAAGGTGACAGTGCTAACCACTACACCACCGTGCCACCTTATTATTTCTTCTTACTAAATAAAATGAAATCATGTAGATTAAATCAAAGAATTAGGAACAAATGTTTAACTGTGACAGGCTGCAAAGTGCCTAAAGATGTGAAAATTTAAAAATTATGTAACAACCTCAGCAGCGACCTCATTTCCCCTCTCGTCTGTTCCAACTACCATTCAGCATCTGCAGTATACTAATCACTGGCCTGATCATCTGTCATCATCAGTTTCTCACTGGTTCATGCTTCGAGTTAGATGTTTTTTATGCTTGAATGGTTCATAGGTTACTGTGTGGCTTAACAAACAAAAACCATTCCTCTAACACTGCTCAGGTACAGGGACTGGACTGAAAACGAGAAACAAAAAAGTTCTTCAGGAAGCCTGGAGAACTGTTTCTCAAGACTAGTTGTAAACCTACAAAAAAGTCTGGCTCTTTGAAAGCAAATTACGAAGAAATGAGTTTAGGTCATGACTTTTGCACAGTACTGTAAATCAACAAAGAAAAAAAAAAGAAACCCTGCAACTAAATGTGTTAAGGATTTCGGGACGGTAAGAAATAAATCTTAAACTTTACAACTTCTATACAACTTTTACAGTTTTTACAGTTCTAGTCTCAATGGGGGGGTCTCAATTTTAACAGCGGGACATTAAGGGTGCCTTTTCAGTAAAAACAAACAAGAGCGCTGGAATCCAGTCTCGCCTTCCGCACCGGCACTGGAGATCAGCCATCATGATTTCTGATTTCCTCCTTATCATATACACTTCACTACTTCCCCATTATCTCCATGCATACTCTGTGATATATATATATATATATATATATATATATATATATATATATATATATATATATATATATCACAGATTGGTCCTGATTTAAAAAAAAAAAAATCCTAATGAAGGAAATCACTTTCAGACAAATTCAGCTGGAGGAAGGAGTGAGATCAGCACCGCTTGTTCTTTAGGACGTTGAACGCTCGCTGGTTCTTGGACTTGAAGGCCATGACGAAGTGCTGCGGAGAGATCATCCCGCGGCCCTCTTCGTCCGTCTGGCCCATGAAGATGTAGTTCAAGCCTAGTGACAGCACACATAGAGAACCTGAATGCAGTGACGTTACGGCAGAGACATTCAGGACGGGTGTTCATCAGTACCTCGTGTTTCTGATGGTCCATATGCTTATACGCTGCCAGATAAGCATATGAGGTTCAAATTATGTTTTTTTTTTTTTTTTCTGAATTTCGTTTCCGACAGTGAGTTTTGCCGCTTACCTTACGCTCTCATCAAGCTTTCATTTATTCAGCTCGATGCCGCAGCAGTCTGAAGGCAAACTCAGAGCCATATCTTAAACAGGCATTAGGAACCTACTGACTGTAGCACACTCTGTCTTTATCAACTTAAACTGGTTTAGGCTGTGGCCATTCATGCAATAATTCATTCGTTCATTTATTCATTCAGCATTACACAGTAGCTGTGAAAAATAAATTAAATCTAAAACATTAAACGTGCAGAGTATCAAGCCTCTATAAACAGCTTGGTTTTATAACTGTGTCATTGTGGCTGTCTGAGTGCCGGAGTGTTACAGAACGTAATCGAGTGTAATTGGTGAAATCGTGCACCCGCAGGCACTTGGCAGGGGCTAAGACTCACCTCTTTTGACAGAAGGACATTTCTTGCACAGGATAACGATTTTAGTGCTCATGCTTTTTCCAGCCTGTTGGATGGCGAGGTTTCCTTCTTTATAAATGTTGATGATGGAGACTGTGGTGTGCATGCTTCCTCCACGTGGCACTGCTGTGATAATCGTCCCTGTGATGGCTGAGAAAGACCAAATCACGCAGAATTGATACGTTATAAAACAAAGCTGAAGGCGTTTATAAGCTTCATAACGGCTCTAATCTGAGGTGCTGGTTGTTAATTGGTGATTTCTGAGGCTGGTGACTCGAAATGAACGTCTCCTCTGCAGCATAAGTCAGTTTTGGTCTTGGTCTCCTGGGAAGATCTTCATGAGAGACAGTTTCATCATGGAGCTTGATGGGTTTTGCAAACGTACTCGACACAATACTGTTCTTGCAGGAACTGTTCCAGAACAGCTGACCTTCATGTTTTAAAAATAAAAACTGACTGTTTATGCTGTTGTTGCTTAATTACCTTATGCGAATTAATTCCCTTATGGTGTAATTTTATAGACACAATCCAGGATTGTTCTAGAATGTAGAAAAGAAATCACTAACAACAACAAAAAAAACATTGAATTAGAAGGTGTTCGACTGGTATTGTATTTTCTACTATGAATGATCTGTGAATAAATTGAGACGCAACATCTTTAAAACTGAACTGTAATGATTTCGGTAAACAATTTGCATGATGTAAAAGTTTGTAAAAAGCTTTAGATTTCAATTTTTATTCCGCTACTTGTTAGCCTCTTCTTAGCTGCATTACAGAACTAAAGCAGCAGCTCTCTCGGTTGACTGACTGTGTTTGGGGTAAAAGAGCAAACTGTCGGGGTTTTTTTTTTTCAATCCAAGTTAAATCCAAACAGTCAAGCTGTGAGGAAGCTAAACTTTTTGTCCCTGTGTAACAATTTGTGAAACAGGGTGATATAACCGATTTGGCGCGATTTGAGTGAAATTTTCTGCCACATTAGTCCAGGCCTCCGAGCGACTGGGCTACTCTTCCGTATGCAAATCCGAGCAAACTCTGCAGGAAATCATAATGAACGTATCAGCCCTGGCTTTGTAAACATGTCCCAGATAGAAACGTTTTAGAGAGAGGCCACGCTGAATCAACACCTCTATTTACGCCCGGTTTGCTTTCGGTCCGCTGCAGCCGTCTGGCACTGAGAGAACTGTGTTTTTCACACACACTTTACTGTGCAGGAGAAAAAAAACCTGAAGGAAGCTTTTCAGGCTCTTAAAACAAGCCACCAAGCCCAAGATAGTGCATATTTAAATGCATAAATACACACACTTGTTAAGTAGCAGGGATTCTGGGAAACATTTTTCCTCCTTATCAATTTTTTTCTACTAAATCTCAGTTTATATACCTTACATGTGAGGGTGTGTGTGTATGTGAGTTGGTGTGTGTGTGTATGTGAAATAAATCTGCTTTCTCACCAAAGTTGCTGGAGCAGTAATGAGTCTCTGGACTTCCTTTTCGTTTGCATTTCTGCTGACAGAGTGTCGCTGAATATTTCAAAGCTTCAAAGGAAAAGAGCAGAGAAAAAGATCAATAGACCAAGTACTGAGCCTTGGGGAACTCCTTGAGAAATTTAAGACAGATTCTTTCAAGTTCTTCTCTAAACTAGTCTCTCTAATTGAAAATGTAACAAGTAACTAGGTCTGCTGTAGTTTGCCAAAGAAGAACAATTGTTGGTAAGAATCAAAATATCATTAAAAATTTTAAAAGTCATATATTATTAGTAAGATGAGTCAAATGAATTGATTCAGTGAAACAAATCAGAATTCACATATCACTAATAAAAAATTAACTAAATAATTTCTAGATATTCATACGGGTCTCTAGTGTGTGTTTATCTAGTTAAAATAAAAATTGTGTTCATTTTTTTTTTTTTTTCATTTTTAGTAATAAATTTGCTCGAATAGGTGCTTTAAATTGTCCACCTGGTATGACATCATTGCAGAGAAAGGAACAAAAAAGGGGGGGGGGGGGGGGCATGGTCTGTCCTTCTGCTTGACTCCATAGTTCTCAGGGAAGTCCTGTGTTCTGTATACTGATAGGCTAAAAAGTAAGTGCTCTTCCACAAAGGGTGTGTGAAGGGAATTGACTTGCATTGAATCGAATTGAACTAATCACATTTATTTTAATTAATTCTTAAGTGAGTTTAGAATAGAAGTGAAGCAGAATGAATTTTAGGCATGTCATAATGTGTGATCTGAGTGGTGTTTCGTCTGGAACATCGACACACAATCTGGAGACTTACAGTATGTTAACTTGGTAAAAACAAGCATCAAGTGGCATCTTTAATGTAGACAATCAGTAGTGAGCAAACAAATGCGAAATAAATGCAGGACCGTGTCGCTACACAGGTGCTTCAGAGTCACGTACGTATGAGTCTGACTGTGGTGGGCTGAGCGGTTGTGGTTGGGGCGATGGTTGTTATTGGGATCTTCTTGTTCCTGAATTTATAGTGGCCGATAAAGCCGTCTGCTGTTAAGCTGAGGTCCGAGAGAAACTGGATGAGAAGCTGATTACCCTCAGAAAACACCGGTCTGGAAAAACACACACACAGATATACAGTACACACACCAAAATGCACTAATATAACTCCATTTGGGGTTTATGACTCTATCCTGATAAAAGTGGCCTACAGTGGGAAAACCACTTCTCTGAGAGCCAATCAGAAGTGTCGGTCATTGCACATGCAGCCTACACTCCTGACTAATCATGTGCTTGAAAATCGTAAAAACTGAAATGTAACCAAGGCAACCAAACTCTGCTACAGATTTTAGCAAGAGGCTATTTTGCCAGTCTCAGTACTTACTGTAATATTTGAGTAGTATTGTGGTTTGTGAGTGTGTCTCTTACGCTGGAGGGCTGTCTCCACAGTATTTCCCAATCCTCTTAGCATCGTTGATTTCTCCTCCGTTAAAGATAGCGACGTAGTCGTAGCGGCAGTAGTTGTCTCTTTCCACGTCAAACTTCTCAAATTTTACCTCTATGATCTAAACAATGTGAAACAAACATGGCAAACCTGCTCATATACATGTATGTGTTATATCAAATAACAACGAGCTCAATGAACATTGAATGATTCAATGGTAATAATCTTAATTTTAAGGTTTAGAAAAATAAAACCTAGAAATCCTCTAACACCCTTTTAACATGGAGCAACATGAAAGGATCTATAAAGCTTAGCTTTAACTTTAAGCATATTAAGCAGGGCTGCACGGTGGCATAGTGGTCGTCTTGCACTTCCATGGACCGGGTATGATTCCAGCCTCGGGTTCTGTGTGCATCAAGTTTGCATGTTCTCCCCGGACTTGGTGAGTTTCCTTCGGGTTCTCAGGTTTCTTCCACAGTCCAAAGACATGCAGATTAGGCTAACTGGTGTTCCCAAATTGGCTGTAGTGTGTGAGTGTTGACCAGAGGTCCTACGATGGTTGTGAAAATGGGAATAAATACAATGGTCACTATTGGCCTCCACGGTCCCTGGTTGGACTACAGAGATTCCTGGATGGATGGATGGATATTAGGCAGACCACTGAGTTTCCCTGTATTAG